>NC_090034.1:60572410-60872410 GCF_037176765.1 Anolis sagrei | reverse complement strand
TACTATATTATCGACATTTTTATCTATCCATTTAACTATGTATCTATCTGTCCATCTATTATTATCATCTTTATATCGATCTATCTTCATCTATCTACCTATTCATCTATTCATCTAACTATTCATCTATCTATCTGTCCATCAATCTATCCATCCATCCATCTATTTTTTAATCAAAGGGATAGCTAGCTAGATATTTAACCTATTTAAATATTTATCTTCTATCTATCTATCTATTATTATTATTATTATTATTATTATTACCTTTATATCTCTCTATCTCTCTACCTATCTAGTGAGCTATCTATCCATCCATCCATCCATCCATCTATCTATCTATCTATCTATATAGATAGATATCTATCTATCTATCTATCTATCCATCCAC
The DNA here is from genome assembly GCF_037176765.1 of Anolis sagrei. Lineage (NCBI taxonomy): Eukaryota > Metazoa > Chordata > Lepidosauria > Squamata > Anolidae > Anolis > Anolis sagrei. The sequence goes on along the minus strand of NC_090034.1, from coordinate 60,872,022 downwards.
CCATCCTTCCATCTATTCATCCATGCATCCATCTAGCCAATAATAATAATAATAATAATAATAATAATAATAATAATAATAATATTGTTGAAGGCTTTCATGGCCGGAATCACTGGGTTGTTGTAGGTTTTTTCGGGCTATATGGCCATGGTCTAGCGGCATTCTCTCCTGACGTTTCGCCTGCATCTATGGCAAGCATCCTCACTACCTCTGAGGATGCTTGCCATAGATGCAGGCAAAACATCAGGAGAGAATGCCTCTAGACCATGGCCATATAGCCCGAAAAAACCTACAACAACCCAATAATAATAATAATAATAATAATAACAATAACAACAACTTAATTTTTATACTCCACCACCATCTCTCAGAAGGGATTCTGGCAGCTTACAAGTGGAAACAAGTCCAGGACGTACTACAAAATCCACCAACAAAAACACAGTTTAAAACAGAACATATAACAGTCCATCTATCTATCCATCTATCAATCTATATATCTATTCATCCATCTATCCATCAATCTAACTATATATCTATCCATTTATCCATCCATCTATCTCTCTATTTATGGATCTATCTATCTATCTATCTATCTATCTTTGTCTCTTCCACTTTTCCAGATGCTGGTCTTGCGCTTGAGAGACAGCCTGATCCGTTTGGGAGAAGAGACTGAACGAGGGAAGGAAAGCGAGCGGAGAGAGAAAGAGAATGCGGAGTATGCGTGGAAGCGCATGGAGGAGATGAAGGCCCAGCTGCAGGAATTGCAGGACAGGGAGAACCAGGCTCAGCACAAAAGGGTCCAGATGGTAGGCAGATATGCATTAAGCAATTATTATGTGACATTTCAGCAACAATGGCCAATACGATCCTGCATTATTATTATTATTTTACTAACACAAAAACACAGTATGTCACAGCAAACGAGATCTATATGCTGGATTTCGTATCACAAAATCACAAGTCGAACACTTCCCAAGCATGTGATATATTTTTGAATGATGCGTGCAGATCCAAGTCACGTTGCCTTTTGCAGTTGCCAGATCATGATTTTGTCCATTTTTATTGTTTCCAAATGCCAGCTGAGATCTTTTGGCACGGCACCCAGTGTGCCGATGACCACTGGGACCACCTGTACTGGTTTATGCCAGAGCCTTTGCAGTTCAATTTTGAGGTCTTGATTACGGCTGAGTTTTTCCTGTTGTTTTTCCTCAATGTGGCTGTCACCTGGTATGGTGACATCAATAACACAAACTTTTCTTCTTTTCCACCATCGTAATGTCTGGTGTATTGTGTTTCAAAACTTTGTCAGTCTGGATTCAAAAGTCCCACAGTATTTTTGCGTGTTCATTTTCCACTCCCTTTGCAGGTTTATGATTCCACAAGTTCTTTACTACTGGCAGGTAGTGCTTGTGACCTAAGTTCCAATGAATCATTTGAGCCACAGAGTTGTGCCTCTGTTTGTAGTCTGTCTGTGCGATTTTCTTGCAGCAGCTGAGGATATGATCCATGGTTTTATCAGCTTCCTTGCACAATCATCAACTGATTTTTCAATCCTGGCCTTAATGGCATTGGTTCTGATGGCTTGCTCCTGGGCTGCAAGAATCAGGCCTTCTGTCTCCTTCTTCTCCATTCGTGAGCCATAACCAGGTCTTCTCCTTATCAACTTTTCCTTCAATTTTGTCAAGGAACTGCCCATGCAATGCTTTGTTGTGCCAGCTGTCAGCTCTGGTTTGGAGTGCAGTTTTCTTGTACTGATTCTGTGTCTGCTGTGCTTTGAGAAGTTTCCAATGATTCAATTAAAGCAGGTTCTTGGCTTTCCTTGGAGGACCGGATTGCAGCGCAGCTGGTTGGGAGTCAGCTGCATTAAAATCACTACTGACCGAGGGGTCATGAGTTCGAAGCCAGCCTGGGTTGGAATGAGCTTCCGGCCATTTGTCTAGCTTGCTGTCGACCTTTGCAGCATCTGTCAAGTAGGAAATGTAGGTACTGCTTATGCAGGGAGGCTAATTTAACTAATTTATGATGCCATAAAACTCTCCAACAGCATGCAAAGAATGAGGAAGTACTCCATTGGTGTCACGGAGCCCCCAGTGGGTTAAACCCCTGTGCCGGCAGGACTGAAGACTGACAAGTCGCAGGTTTGAATCCGGGGAGAGGCGGATGAACTCCCTCTATCAGCTCCAGCTCCTCACGCGGGGACATGAGAGAAGCCTCCCACAAGGATGATAAAAACATCAAATCATTCAGGTGTCCCCTGGGCAACGTCCTTGCAGACGGCCAATTCTCTCACACCAGGAGCGACTTGCAGTTTCTCAAGTTACTCTTGACACGACCAAAAAAAAAATTGGTGTCACAAGTGGATGGTGAAGCAACAGCTCCCCCGGTGGACGGAAATAAAAAAGCATACCCTCATGAAGCTGGAATGTTAAATAGCCTCTGTGTCTCTGTCTATATATGTTGTGTATCTATGGCATTGAATGTTTGTCATGTATATGTGCATTGTGATCCACCCTGAGTCCCCTGCGGGGTGAAAAGAGCAGAATATAAATACTGTAATAAAATAAATAATAAATATTCTGCCAGAGTGTGTTTTCCTTCTTCAACTGCTTGTTTGACTTGGAAAAGCCCTCTGCCACTAGACCTTCTAGGCAGATATAGCTGGTCAACATCACTGCGAGGATGTAATGAATTACGAATGGTCATGAGTTTTCTTGTTTTTCTGTCCAAATTGTCCAATTCTGCCTGCATCCAGTTTATGATGCCAGTAGTATATCTTATGACAGGTATGGCCCAGGTGTTTATGGCCTTGATGGCATTGCCTCCATTGAGCTTGGTTTTGAGAATTTGTCTGACCCTTTGAATGTATTCTTTGCTGACCACAGTTTTTACATGTTCATTTTGTATGTAGTATGCCCAGGTATTTATAGGCCTCTGGCTTGTGACACTTTATGGCCTGGCCATCATTTTCAATTATTTTTCCCTTCTTCACTGCCACTGTTGAACATTTGTCCAAACCAAACTCCATACCGATATCAGTGCTAAAGATTTGGATAGTGTTAGTCAGACACTGGATTTCAGTTTCGGTTTTCCCATACAGCTTCAGGTCATCCATGTACAGATTTTATATATATATATATATGTTATGCATTTCTTTTATTTATATTATTATGCAATTATTGTGTGATGTTGTGACAACAAAGGTCAATATACTCCTGCATTATTATCGTTATTATGATTAATTATTTTCTAGGAGAAGCAAATAGATGAATTATCAGCGGTGAGGCAGACGCTTCAAGCAGACCTGGAGACAGCTATTCGACGCATTGCGGATTTGCAAGCTGCTCTGGAAGAAGTGAGATCGAGCGATGAAGACGAAAGTGATACGGAAAGGTGGGAAGCTTAATCAATATCCAGTAACCTATCAATAATCAATATCCAATGTTGATCAATAATCTGTATTTAATACTGATCAATAAATATCCAATATTGATCTCCCCTTCGGGGAGATGGAGGCAGGGTATAAAAGTTATTACATTATTATTATTATTATTATTATTATTAACAAAGAGAAAAAAAATCACACAAAAGAAAAAAGCCAGAATGGATGTCCAAAGAACTTCTAACTTGGCTAAGACTCAAAAGAGACATGCACAAGAAGTGGAAAAAGGGAAAAATCACCAAAGAAGAATTCAAACAAATAGCTAACTTCTGTAGGGAAAAGGTTCACAAGGCTAAAGCGCAAAATGAGCTCAGGCTTGCCACGGACATTAAAAGCAATAAAAAGAGCTTATTTGCTTACGTCGGTAGAAAAAGGAAGAACAAGGAGGCGATAGGGCCTCTGCGAAGAGAAGATGGGGAAATGCTGACAGGGGATAGTGAAAAGGCAGAACTACTTAATGCCTTCTTTGCCTCAGTCTTCTCACAAAAAGAAAATCATCCTCAACCTTAGCAAGATGGAGTGGACGAGGAATTAGGGGAAATCCAACCTCAAATAGGAAACATGTCATCCAGGAATACCTGGTCACTCTAAATGAATTCAAATCTCCAGGGCCAACTACACCCAAGAGTATTGAGGGAACTAGCAGAAGTGATTTTAGAACCACTGACAATCATCTTTAAGAGTTCTTGGAGAACGGGAGACGTCCCAGCAGATTGGAGGAGGGCAAACGTGGTCCCAATCTTCAAGAAGGGAAAAAAGGACGACCCAAACAATTACCGTCTGGTCAGCCTCACGTCGATACCAGGCAAGATTCTGGAAAAGATTGTTAAGGAAGTGGTCTGCAAACACTTAGGAACAAATGCGGTCATCGCTAATAGTCAACATGGATTTATCAAAAACAAGTCATGCCAGACTAATCTGATCTCTTTAAAAAGTTTGTGGATCCCTGATCTAGAACACGGCCATACAGCCTGAAAAACCTACAACAACCCAGTGATTCTGGCCATGAAAGCCTTTGACTACAATATCCAATACCAACCAATGATCAATATCCAGTACTGATATTAAAAAATCAGTATCCAATATGATGAATAATCAATCTCTAATAGCAACCAATAATCAATACCCAATAGTGATGAATAATCAATATGCAATACCAACTAATGATCAATATCCAATACTGGTGAATAATCCATAACCAAAACCAATCCATAATCGACATCCAACTGATGAATAATTAATACCTAATGTCAACCAATGATCAATATTCAATACTGATCAATAACCCAATACTGGTCAATAATCAATATGCAATCAATCATTGCTTTCTGTCCCTTTCTGCAGCGTCCACACAGCCAAGGAATCGTTGACATCCAGAATGGACACGTAAGTACGAATGGTCAATATATTGATTGATTGATTGATTGATTGATTATATTGATTGATGGATTGATTTCCTCCTTTTAGGGAAAGCGTGGGCTCCTCTTCGATCAGCCTGAACCTGGGTCCAGAGGGAAGTGTCTACTCCTGGCGGTCAGCCCCATCCCCCACCTGGAGTGACCTCAGGTCATCTATTCATATTGGGATAGATTTGAACATATTTGAATATATTTTAATATTTAATATTTTATATGTGTATATATGTGTGTGTGTGTGTGTGTGTGTGTGTGTGGTCAGAAAGCAGCCCTCTGGCAAATATTTTATATTTTAATTTAAATTATATTCTGATTAATATTTATTTTATTTATTTTAATATTTTTATTATTTATTATTAAATATATATTTTAATTCATATATGTATATGTTTATACATTGTACACATTTTATATGATTACATTAGCATACATTTTACATATTAATATTTCAAATATTATATATATTTTGGTTTTTATGTTTTATACAGTCTATACACATGCACACTTATACATTTTTCACTTTTATTATGTGTATATATGTGTGTGTGTGTGTGCTTCAGGACCCGGCAATGCCTGGGTCATTTGAAAAAGGCAGTGCTTGTTTTGGGATGTTAGGTAATATTATTTAAGTTTGGTCCAGATTCATCGTCGGCTGGGTGCAGTGTTCTCTCAATAAGGGTGAACTACAACTCCCAGATTCCCAGGGCAATCATCCCCAAACCCTGACAAAAATCGCAGTTGGCCATGTTGAGTCTCTGTGTCAAGTTTGGTTCAGATCTATCATCGGCTGGGTTCAGTGCTCTCTGGAAAAGGGAGAACTACAACTCCCAGATTCCCAGGGCAATCACCCCAAGACCCTGCCAGTATTCACAGTTGGCCATGTTGAGTCTCTGTGTCAAGTTTGGTCCAGTTCTGACATCGGCTGAGTTCAGTGCTTTCTGGATGTAGGAGACCTACAACTCCCAAAACCAAGGTCCATTCCCCCAAAACCCTGCAGTATGTTCAGTTGATCATGGGGCTTCTCTGTGCCAAGTTTGATCCCACTCAGGGGCGGCTCGTCCATTACGCGAAGTAAGTGGTTGCAGAACACTTTTTTTTTTGCCAGGGGTGCAGAGGCGCCTCTGTAAATGCCCCTCGACTGCCACTTGAGGAGCGCCCCCTCAGCTCACAACAGCCCTAGCAGTCCGGGGGGAGCCTCGGCTTTCTTGCCTCGCTGCCGGGTGATCCTCTTCCCAAAGGGGCCGGGCCCTTGAGCCTCACCTAGCCCCTCTCGTTCCTGCTCCACCCGGCCACCGGGTGCGCGAGCAGAGCCGGCGCTCAATCGTTCTCCGCGTTCGATCCCTTCCCCATGACCGGCTCCCTTTCCCGATCCCCCGGCGCTCCACCCACCTCCTCTCCTCTCCCGAATCTGCAGGTGGGCCAAGGGGCGGAGACACCGTGCCTGGCCCACTTCGGGTCCGGAGGCGTGTCTGAAGACCCCAGCCTGTGCACCAAAAGTCACCTCTTCTCCTGACTTTCTCTTCAGCCATTGGGACCAAGAGAGAGAGAGCCCCTCCGGCTGGAGGTATCTCCCACCTCCACTCCCTCCTTTGTTTTTGCGCCGACCTTCAGGAAAGGTGGGCATCTCCACCTCTGTCTCTCTCTCTCTCTCTCGGTCCCAATGGCTGAGGAGAAAGTCAGGAGAAGAGGTGACTTTTGGTGCAGGCACGCCTCCGGACCCAAAGCGGGCCAGGCAAGAGAGCAAGTGCGGCAAGTGTAGTTACTGGGATGTATAGTTCACCTACAATCAAAGAGCATTCTGAACTCCACCAATGATGGAATTGAACCAAATATGGCACACAGAACTCCCACGACGAACAGAAAATATATATCAATGATTGGTTGGGGGGGGGGGGCACCAAAATACTGTTTGCTTACCATTGAAAATTACCTAGGGCCGCCTCTGATCCCGCTCCATTATTGGTGGGGGTCACTGTTTCTCTGGATGGAGGTGAGCTACAACTCCCAAAATCAAAGTCCATTCACACTAATCCCTGCAGTATGTTCAGTTGGTCACAGGACTTCTCTGTCCAATCGTGGTCCCAGTCCATTGTCAATGGGGGTCACAGTTTTGCTGGATGCAGGTGAACAATAATTCCCATCAAGGTCAATTTCCCCCAAACGTCTCATTGGTCATGGGGGTCTGTGTGCCAAGTTTAGCCCAGGTCCGTCATTCGTGGGGGTCGCAGTGGCCTCTGGAAGTGAGTGAAACCTCCTGTTCGGATGCCGATTAATTCCTCTGTTTGCTGTGTGCCACAGGAAAGGGTAGGAAAGGGTTAAGGGAGAGGCAGTGGGCGGGGTCATGCGAATGCCACACCAATGGAGAAAGAAAGGAACCCTGGGATGCCCATTCTGGAGAAAACACAGAACGTCTAGGATGAAATTCTCCCTGAATGAAAGCCTTCATGTGGGTGGGGAGGCAGTATGGTGTTTGGAGAGGACATTGGCAAGGGTTGGGAAATTCAACGCCAATGGAAAAAGAAAGGAACCCTGGGATGCCCATTCTGGAGAAAACACAGAACGTCTAGAATGAAATTCTCCCTGAATGAAAGCCTTCACGTGGGTGGGAGGCAGTATGGTGTTTTGTTTGGGGAGGACATTGGCAAGGGTTGGGAAATTCCACCCCAATGGTGAAAGAAAGGAACCCTGGGGTGCCCATTCTGGAGAAAACACAGAATGTCTAGGATGAAATTCTCCCTGAATGAAAGCCTTCACATGGGTGGGAGGCAGTATGGTGTTTGAGGAGGACATTGGCAAGGGTTGGGAAATTCCACACCAATGGAGAAAGAAAGGAACCCTGGGATGCCCATTCTGGAGAAAACACAGAATGTCTAGGATGAAATTCTCCCTGAATGAAAGCCTTCATGTGGGTGGGGAGGCAGTATGGTGTTTGGAGAGGACATTGGCAAGGGTTGGGAAATTCCACACCAATGGAGAAAGAAAGGAACCCTGGGATCCCATTCTGGAGAAAACACAGAACGTCTAGGATGAAATCCTCCCTGAATGAAAGCCTTCACGTGGGTGGGAGGCAGTATGGTGTTTGGGGAGGACATTGGCAAGGGTTGGGAAATTCCACACCAATGGAAAAAGAAAGGAACCCTGGGGTGCCCATTCTGGAGAAAACACAGAACGTCTAGGATGAAATTCTCCCTGAATGAAAGCCTTCACGTGGGTGGGAGGCAGTATGGTGTTTGGGGAGGACATTGGCAAGGGTTGGGAAATTCCACACCAATGGAAAAAGAAAGGAACCCTGGGGTGCCCATTCTGGAGAAAACACAGAACGTCTAGGATGAAATTCTCCCTGAATGAAAGCCTTCACGTGGGTGGGAGGCAGTATGGTGTTTGGGGAGGACATTGGCAAGGATTGGGAAATTCCACACCAATGGAAAAAGAAAGGAACCCTGGGGTGCTCGCTGTAACTTGACATGTTCTTGGAGAGAGGTCTTTTGGTGGCTCTTCAGCACTGTGGGTTGTAGCTCTTTGTGGAAGCGGGAGGTTGTCTGTGTAATTAGACACCTCCGCCACATATACACACACTTTTATTGTGTGTGTGTATCTCAATAGGCAAGAGAGGGAGCCATAGAAACCCACTGAAAAAAAGTCCATATATATATATATATAAGAAAATACATAAGAAAATAAGAAAAGAGCGGCTGGAGAGATTTTATCCTTGGAAACAGGGATGCGGTTGCCTCGGCAACCTGGGCCTGGGGATTGTTTTGCAAAAGCGGAGGAGGAGGAAGAAGAAGGAGAAGGAGAAGAAGTCTTGCAGCATTCCTATTATTATTATTTGCAGCTGAATAAACCAACGCCTCTTTCCCAAAACATGGATTTGCACAATGTTAGGCATATTAGCCACATTTATTTATTTTTAATCCATTTAAATATTGCATTTCTAATTTATTTGGCTTCTTGCAATACTATGCATTTTATTTGATGCCAATAATTCCATTTAAATATTGCATTTAGGAGCCTTTTTTGCATTTGCAACAAAGATTCACGTTAAATTCATTCAAAATACTGCAAATTCAAGCCTTTTGCATTTGCAGCGAGTTGGGCTTTTGCAATGGAATATCTACATTTAATGCATACAAAATTCATTTAAATATTGCATTTCTGTGCATTTTGCATTTGTAATGCATTTGACTTCTGTGATGATTTTAATGCCAAAAAAATCCATGTAAACATTACTTTTGTAGTTCTTTTGCATTTGCAATGCGTTTGGCTTCTTGCAACGAATATCCATATTTAATGTAAAATTCCATTTAAACATTGCATTTATATGCATTTTGCATTTGCAATGCATTTGGCTTCTTGCAACGAATATCCATATTTAATGTAAAATTCCATTTAAACATTGCATTTATATGCATTTTGCATTTGCAATGCATTTGGCTTCTTGCAACGAATATCCATATTTAATGTAAAATTCCATTTAAACATTGCATTTATATGCATTTTGCATTTGCAATGCATTTGGCTTCTTGCAACGAATATCCATATTTAATGTAAAATTCCATTTAAACATTGCATTTATATACATTTTGCATTTGCAATGCATTTGGCTTCTTGCAATGGAATTTCCATTTTTTTGCATTTGCAATGCATATCCAAATTTAATGAGAGAAGCCTCCCACAAGGATGATAAAAACATCAAATCATCCAGGCGACCCCTGGGCAACGTCCTTGCAGACGGCCAATTCTCTCATACCAGGAGCGACTTGCAGTCCCTCCTGACAGGACCCAAAAAAAAAGCAAATAATTCAATTTCGAAATTGCATTTCTAAGATATTTGGCTTCTTGCAACCAATATCCACATTTAATGCAAACAATTCAATTTAAATATTGCATTTATATGCATTTTGCATTTGCAATGCATTGGGCTTTTGCAATGAAGTTAATGCAAAAACAAATCAATTTAAATATAGCATTTAGGAGCCCTTTTGCATTTGCAGTGGGCTTTTTGCAATGAATTTAATGCAAAAATAAATCCCATTTCAATACTGCATTTTTGCATTTGCAGAATGTAAGAAGCATTCACATTTAATGCAAAATATTGCATTTACAAGCCTTTTTGCCTTTGCAATGCATTTGGCTTTTTTGCAATGGAATATCCAGAGTTAATGCAAATAATTCCATTTAAATACTGCATTTCTAAAATCCACATTTAATTAATACAAAAACAATTCAATTCATATATGGTATTTATAAGTCTTTGCATTTGCATTATGTCTGGTTCATGCCACAAATATTTATATCTGTATTTTTGTTCTGATTGCAGCAAAGATCTGGAAAGGAGATCTGTCTCTGGCATTGGCACTGAAAAAAATGGTGCAAACATGCAAAGAGAAGGAGGGGAATTGTGCAAATTGCCTCGCTCTGCCTCTTCTTTTGCTCTTTCTGAATATGTTGAGGAATTGCGTCGGAAGCGGTTGAACGAAGAAGAATTGGGGGATTCCGGCCCCAATTTGCCTATTTATCAGACAACCGGAGCCTCCATTTTGAGAAGAAGCCGGCCGATGCAAGAAAACGATGAATCGTGCAAATCCCTTGCACGAGACGTGCAAAATGTTAAAAGCGAGGTGGCCACTTCATTGCAACAAAAGCCCTGGAAGAGTTCATTGGAGGAAATGAGAGAATTGGAGAAACCGATGTTTGGATCTTGCAAAACCCTCGTGCAAAATGTGCAAAGCGAGGCTGCTGCTTCATTGCAAGCAAAGCCCTGGAGGAGTTCAATGGAAGAAATCAGAGAATTGGAGAAACCCAAACCAGCCCTGAAATTCGGTTTGTGCGAATCCCTCATGCGGGACGTGCAAAACGAGGTAGCCACCTCATCGCAAGTGAAACCCTGGAGGAGTTCATTGGAAGAAATAAGGGAATTGCAAAATCCGGTATATGGCCCGTGCAAGCCCCTCGTGCAAAACGAGTCGGCAGCTTCCTTGCAAATGAAGCCCTGGAGGAGTTCTTTAGAAGAAATAAGAGAATTGGAGAATCCAAAATTCACCTCGTGCAAACCCCTCGTGCAAGGAGTGCAAAATGAGACAGCCACTTCCTTGCAAGCTAAACCATGGAAGAGTTCATTGGAGGAAATGAGGGAATTGGAGAAACCAATATATGGCTCGTGCAAACCCCTCGTGCAAAATGTGCAAAGTGAGACGGCCGCTTCATTGCAAGCCAAACCATGGAAGAGTTCATTGGAGGAAATAAGGGAACTAGAGAATCCAATATTCAACCCATGCAAATCCCTCGTGCGAGGCGAAGAAATGGGCGAATTGGTGGGGATGAAGCCCTTGGTTTTCCAAAGTCGGCGCTTTGGACGGGAGGCAGAGGACCAGGATAACTTCCCTCCGGCCATCCGGACATCCAGGAGCCCCAGGCGGGATGGTCAGCGGCCCATGAGTGTACACTTCGAGGACGAGGTCAAGGCCGTTTTGGGGCCCAAAGGAAACACCATTTTGGGGCCTGATGATGATGACGACTCCTCATCTTCCTCCTCCTCATCTGGATCTGTGGTTTCCTTCAAGGGCCGGCAGCCGGAGGGTCAAGCACCCAGGGCTGACCACCGGTTGGAAGCGGAAGGGAAAGAGGATGATGTCCACAGCATCATGAGGAAGTACCTGGGGAAGGAGTGAGGTGACTGTTGAGACCCAGCGTGTTACTAGGAATATTGTCCAAAGGGTCCAATAGTGCATCTAGATCAAACATGGGCAAACTCTGGCTTTCCTCCAGGTGTTTTGGACTTTAACTCCCACAACTCCTAACAGCCTAAAGATTGTTAGGAATTGTGGGAGTTGAAGTCCAAAACACCTGGTGGGCCAAAGTCTGCCCATACCTAGAGGCTCTAATAGTGCATCCAAAGTGCCCAATAGTGCATCCAATGTGACCAATAGTGTGACCAATAACGCAACAGTGCATCCAAAGTAACAAATAGTGTGACCAATAGTGCATCTGAATGTGACTAATAGTGCATCCAAAGTGACCAATAGTGCATCCAGAGTAACTAATACTGTCTCCAGTTACAAATAGTGTGACCAATAGTATAGTGCATCTGAATGGTCTAATAGTGCATCTAAAGCAACCAATGGTACATCTAGTGACCAATAGTGCATCCAAAGTGACAAAAGCAACCAATGATGCATCTAGTGGCCAATAGTGCATCTAAAGTCTCCAATAGTGCATCCAAAGTGACCAATAATGCATTCAGAGTAAGTACTACTATATCCAAAGTAACAAATAGTGCGACCAATGGTGCATCTGAGTGTTCTAATATTGCATCTAAAGCAATTAGTGCATCCAAAGTGACCAACAGTACATCTAAAGTATCCAATAGTGCATCCAAAGTGACCAGTGGTGTATACAAAGTGTCCAATAGTGCACCCAAATGATCAATAGTGTATCTAGTTTCTAACTGTGCATCCAAAGTGAGGAATAGTGCATTCAAAGGGTCCAATAGTGCATCTGAATATTTAATAGTGCATCTAAAGCAACCAATTGTGCACCTAGTGAGCAATAGTGCATCCAAAGTGACCAATGATGCATCTAGTGCCCAACAGTGTATCTAGATGGTCTAATAGTGCATCCAGAGTGACAAAAAGTGCATCCAAATGGACTAACAGTGCACCAAAAGCAACCAAAAGTGCACCCCAAGTGACAAATGGTGGTCCCAAAGTTACCAGTGTTGCAGCCAAGGGTCCATAGTGCACCGAAACTGACCAATAGTGCATCTAAATGGTCTAATAGTGCAACCAAAGTGACCAATAGTGCATCTAGTGCCCAACAGTGCATGTAGCTGGTCTAATAGTGCATCTAAATAGTCTAATAGTGCATCTAGTGTCAAGTGCATTGAAAGTGACCAATAGTGCATACAAATGACCTATAGTGGATCTAGTATCCAATAGTGCATCTAGTATCCAATAGTGCATCTAAATGGTCTAATAGTGCATCCATAGTAATTAATGGTGCATTGAAAATGACCAGTAGTGCATCTAGTGATCAACAGTGCATCTAGCTGGTCTAATTTTATCAGCATTGAATTCTTGCTGGAGTTGTAAGCCGCCTTGAGTCCTCTGAGGGGTGAGAAAGGTGGGGTAAAAATGTAGTAAATAAATAAATAGTGCATCGAAAGTGATTAATAGTGCATACAAATGACCAATAGTGCATCGAAAGTGATGAATAGTGCATCAAAAGTAACCAATAGTCCTTGACATCATTTAAAGCTTTAATTTTCTCCCTTTCTTCTTCTTCCAGGAAATAAAAAAAAAGAATGCAGAAAGAAGCACATTCAATATATGGATTTTGAAGCACATCTTTTGTGATTGTGGTGTTTGCACGAATGTTTGTGTGTTTGTGAATGAGAGACAAAGAGACTGAGAGAACGAGACCTCTGTTAACTCTCTTTGTTTTATACAAAAAAATAAAATTACAATAAATGAATTTTAAAACCTTTTGGGTCGGCTTCTTCTTTGACTGAGAAGGGATAATCTTATTAATTTAAAAAAATCAAGGAATACCTTCCTAAGATCGAGAGAGATACTCACAGGAACACCTCTGCCAACGAGAGTCCAAAAGTGGCAGGCTCAAACCCGGAATATCAAGCCATGGCTGATACCGCATGAGAGACTCCCTCCTGGGGATACAGAAGGCTGGGCGACTTGGAAGGTGACGAGTGGAGTGCCACAAGCAGGGTTCCGTCCTGGGCCCGGTCCTGTTCAACATTTTTATTAATGACTTAGATGAAGGGCTAGAAGGCATGATCATCAAGTTTGCAGACGACACCAATTTGGGAGGGATAGCCAATACTCCAGAGGACAGGAGCAGGATTTAAAAACGATCTTGACAAATTAGAGAGATGATGGGCCAAAACTAACAAAATGAAGTTCAACAGGGACAAATGCAAGATACTCCACTTAGGCAGAAAAAATGAAATGCAAAGATACAGAATGGGGGACAATGCCTGGCTTGAGAGCAGTACGTGTGAAAAAGATCTTGGAGTCCTCGTGGACAACAAGTTAAACATGAGCCAACAATGTGATGTGGTGGCAAAAAAAGCCAATGGGATTTTGTCCTGCATCAATAGGAGCATAGTGTCTAGATCTAAGGAAGTCATGCTACCCCTCTATTCTGCTTTGGTTAGACCACACCTGGAATATTGTGTCCCAAATCTGGGCACCACAATTAAAGAGAGATATTGACAAGCTGGAATGTGTCCAGAGGAGGGCGACTAAAATGATCAAGGGTCTGGAGAACAAGCCCAATGAGGAGCAGCTTAAGGAGCTGGGCATGTTTAGCCTGAAGAAGAGAATGATAGCCATGTATAAATATGTGAGAGGAAGCCACAGGGAGGAGGGAGCAAGCTTGTTTTCTGCTTCCTTGGAGACTAGGACGCGGAACAATGGCTTCAAACTACAAGAGAGGAGATTCCATCTGAACACGAGGAAGAACTTCCTGACTGTGAGAGCCGTTCAGCAGTGGAACTCTCTGCCCTGGAGTGTGGTGGAGGCCCCTTCTTTGGAAGCTTTTAAACAGAGGCTGGATGGCCATCTGTCAGGGGCGCTTTGAATGCAATATTCCTGCTTCTTGACAGGGAGTTGGACTGGATGGCCCATGAGGTCTCTTCCAACTCTTTGATTCTATGATTCTAGGTCTATTTCCCCCAAACACCATCTGTGTGTATATTTGGGCATATGGAATATTCGTGCCAAGTTTGGTCATTGTTTGAGTCCACAGTGCTGTCTGGATGTAGGTGAACTACAACTCCCAAACTCAAGGTCAATGCCCACCACATCCTTCTAGTGTTTTCTGTTGGTCATGGGAGTCCTGTGTGCCATGTTTGGTCCAATTCCATCATTGGTGGGGTTTAGAATGCTCTTTGATTGTAAGTCAACTACAACTCCCAAATGACAAAATCAATTTGTTTGAATGATGGTCACTCCTTGGGGTGTCTTGTGGCCAAATTTGGCGGCAATTCATCCAGGAGTTTTTGAGTTATGTTAATCCCAACAAATGAACATTACATTTTTATATAGATGTAGATGCTTTTTAACATCTGTATGAAACCGCTGGGAGAGGTCATCCGGAGTTTTGGAGTTGGGTGCCATCTCTATGCAGATGACACGCAACTCTACTACTCTTTTCCACCTAACTCCAAGGAGGCCCCTCGAGTGCTGGACGAGTGCCTGGCCGCTGTGGATGAGGAGGAACAAGCTGAAGATCAATCCCGACAAGACAGAGGTCCTTCTGGTCGATTGTAAACCGGATCGGGGTATAGGGTGGCAACCTGTGTTGGACGGGGTTACACTCCCTCTGAAATCACAGGTCCACAGTTTGGGTGTCCTACTGGATTCATCACTTACGCTTGAGGCTCAGGCGTTGGCGGTAGCCGGGAGGGCTTTTGCACAATTGAGACTCGTGCGCCAACTGTGACAGTACCTCTGTGGGGCTGCCCTTGAAAACGGCTCGGAAATTCCAACTGGTCCAACGGTCGGCGGCCAGGTTGTTAACTGGTGCGCCTTACAGAGAGAGGTCAACCCTCCTGTTTAAGGAGCTCCATTGGCTGCCGTTCATCTTCCAGTCCCAATTCAAGGTGCAGGTGCTCACCTACAAAGCCCTAAACGGTTGGGGACCGGCTACCTGCGTGACCGTATCTCCATATATGAACCCACATGTTCCCTTCGATCTGGAGAGGCCCTGCTCACGATCCCACCTGTCGCATTTGGTGGGGACGAGGGAGAGGGCCTCCTCTGTGGTGGCCCCTCAACTCTGGAACTCTCTCCCCAAGGACATCAGAGAAGCCCCAACGTTGGCAGTCTTCAGGAAGAGCCTGAAGACCTGGCTATTCCAGTGTGCCTTTCCAGAATAGGAAACTCCCGGCATCAAGTCCCAAATGCACTTTTGTTAGAGATTTAGGATTGTCTGCACATTGCACCTACCTCCAAAAAACCTCTACATTTCACCTGTCATGTCCAGCACTTTTAAATTTGTCCATTACATTTGGCCCGGTCTTAGGGTTTAAATGCGTCATGGTGTCATTGTTTTTAGTGTTTTATTGTTTTGCTTGATGTTTTATTATTTGTTTTATGAGTTTTACTGTTGTATTTGTATGCTGTTGTTTTGTTGGTGGCCTTGGCCTTTGTAAGCCACGTCGAGTCCTTCGGCAGATTTTAGCGGGGTACAAATAAAATTAATAATAATAATAGTAATAATAATAATAAATAGACTAGCCGTCCCCTGCTACGCGTTGCTGTGGCCCACATGGGGGTTCTGTGTGGGAGGTTTGGCCCAATTCTATCATTGGTAGGGTTCAGAATACTCTTTGACTGTAGGTGAACTACAAATCCAAGCAACTACAACTCCCAAATTTATTTACTTTATTTATTTACTTTACTTCTATACCGCTATTCTCAGCCCGGAGGCGACTCACCAGCGGTTCACAACACACAGGAAACAGCAAAGTTCAATACACCAATATAAAAACAGTTAACAACCTAATCAATATACAGTTAGTACACAAATTACTATAATAACCAATCACTAGCATCTCATCACTAAAAACACGATCCAGATTCGTCATCCATTGTTCCATTCCTATGTCATTACCAGTCATTGCACTAATTATTCGAACGCCTGTTGAAATAACCAGGTCTTCACTTTTTTGCGGAATACCATTAGAGATGGTGCTAATCTAATGTCTGTGGGAAGGGCGTTCCACAGACGGGGAGCCACCACCGAGAAAACCCTATCTCTCGTCCCCGCCAGCCGTGTTTGTGAAGCTGGTGGGATCGAGAGCAGGGCCTCCCTGGAAGATCTCAAAGTCCTGGTGGGTTCATAGGCCGAGATGCGGTCGGAAAGGTAGCTTGGGCCGGAACCGTTTAGGGCTTTAAAGGCCAAAGCCAGCACTTTGAATTCAGCCCGGTAGCAAATCGGTAGCCAGTGGAGTTGGCGCAACAGGGCGGTTGTATGCTCCCTGTGCTCCGCTCCTGTTAAAATCATGGCTGCCGAGTGTTGGACTAGTTGAAGCTTCCGAGCTGTCTTCAAAAGCAACCCCACGTAGAGAGCGTTACAGTAGTCTAAACGGGATGTAACCAGAGCGTGCAAATAGAATGTCAAGATTCTATTTCCCCCAAACTCCACCAGTGTTCATATTTAGGCATATGGAATATTTGTGCCAAGTTTGGTCCAGATCCATCATTGTTTGAGTCCACAGCGCTCTCTGGATGTGGGTGAACTACAATTCCCAAACTCAAGGTCAATGTCCACCAAACCCTTCCAGTTTTTTCTGTTGGTCATGGGAGAACTGTGTGCCAAGTTTGGTTCAATTCCATCATTGGTGGGGTTCAGAATGCTCTTTGATTGTAGGCGAACTATAGATCCCAGCAACTACAACTCCCAAATGACAAAATCAATTTTTTTTAGTGAAGGACATACATTGTGTTGTTAGGTGTCTTGTGTCCAAATTTGGTGTCAATTCGTCCAGTGGTTTTGGAGTTCTGTGAATCCCACAAACGAACATTACCTATATAGTTCTATAGAAGACAGAAAGCCAGAAGATTACATTAACAGGATTTGTCTTCTTCTTCTTCCCTTCCCTTCTGCGCGCGAGGTCAGCGCGCGACGTGTGGGAGGAGGGGCCTGGCTATATCCTCCCACTTCTAGCTTTGTGGAGGCGTGACGTCAGCGCGCAACGGAGGAGGCGTGGCTCCCGTTCTTTCTAATTTGCCTCCGCGTGACGTCAGCGCCCAACCGACGAGGCGCGGCTTTCCCTTGCTGTATCTCGCGGGCGAGGCGTGGCTTGGCGTGACGTCAGCGCGCAAGGGAGGAGGCGTAGCTTCTCTGCTCGCTGCCTTTGCAGGGGGCGTGGCCCCGCCTTGGCCCCGCCCTCCTCCCGTTTGGGGGAAAAAAAAGAAAAAGGCAAAGCAACCAACCTTTCGGATCTAATTTCGATTTTCTCCCATATTATTATTATTATTATTATTAAACATGCACGATTTTCGTTTTTTTTCCCTTTTCCTCTTCCTGTTAGGAAGCGGAAGCCAGGAACCTTTGCAAGGTAAGGATGCAAATATTGCAATCTCTTATTATTCCATTTTTATGCATAATAAACTGATTAGAATATGCAAATGTATATATACATGCATGTGTAATGGTCTTAATTGGGATGTGACAGCCTTCAAAGCCAAAACGGCACGCCTATTTGCACGGGAAGAGCCCGAACACGCATGTTGCACTTGTGAATGCACACAAAGATGCGTGTTTGGGGCTTGGGAAAGGCCATAGCCCCATTCAAAGTTGCTGAATCGATTCCTTTATCCCTCTAAAACCTTTCTATGTACATAAAGGAAGAAAAGGGGGCTTCAGGTGCTCAAAACACATGTAAATACACCCAAAAGATGCGTGTTTGGGGCTTAGGAAGGGTCATAGCCCCATTCAAAGTTGCTGAATCGATTCCTTTATGCCTCTAAAATCATTCTATGTATATAAAGCAAGAAAAGGGGGCTTCAGGTGCTCAAAACATGTGTGAATACACCCAAAAGATGCGTGTTTGGGGCTTAGGAAGGGTCATAGCCCCATTCAAAGTTGCTGAATCGATTCCTTTATGCCTCTAAAATCATTCTATGTATATAAAGCAAGAAAAGGGGGCTTCAGGTGCTCAAAACACGTGTGAATACACCCAAAAGATGCGTGTTTGGGGCTTAGGAAGGGTCATAGCCCCATTCAAAGTTGCTGAATCGATTCCTTCATGCCTCTAAAATCCTTCTATGTACATAGAGCAAGAAAAGGGGGCTTCCGGTGTTCAAAACACGTGTGAATACACCCAAAAGATGCGTGTTTGGGGCTTAGGAAGGGTCATAACCCCATTTAAAGTTACTGGAACGATTTCTTTAACTAAACTCCCATAATTATTATTAGTATTTAAACCCCTATTTTGTACAAAAAGGCACCCAAAGGGTCTTAGAAGCAAAATGCACGTGTGCATGCGGCTACAGATGCGAGTTTGGGGCCTAGGAAAAGGAAAGCATGATGGAAAGGGCGTGTTTCGGTTTCCTAGACGTATCGTTACGCGTTTTGCACCGAAAGTAACCCCAAAAGGCGGCTCTAAAGGGCAATACACGTGTTTAGGGCTCAAAGATGCGTGTCTAGGACCTAAAGATGCGTGATTGGGTACTAGGAGGCATTGAGAATACTTTGAAGGCCTTAAATAGACTCCTAAAGACGATAGCTATAAATATGAGACAAGGGGGGGGGGGTCAGTCTAGATGACCTTTAGGGTTCCCAATTCTATTGTATTACTAGACTTCCCATTGAAAGGTTGAGGGACTCTTTTGGATGCCTATTAATATTACTATTCTTTTCTAATGTTATAGAATGGGGGTCAGTCTAGATGACCTTTCGGGTTCGGAATTGAATGACCATCTGTTGGGAGGGATTTAATTTTTATTAATTGAATTATTGTTATTATTTAATGTATTATTACTATAACATTATTATTAGAATAGTATTTATTATTATTATTATGCATATGTTTGGGATCCCAAAGACTGCTTATTATTATTATTATTATTATTATCAGGATATGTTTTAATAAAATATAATAAGCTTTATTATTATTATTATATTTGGAATCCTAAAGGCCACCTAGTCTAACCTATTATTATTATTATTATTATTATATTAGGATATATTTTAATAAAATATAATAAGCTTTATTAATATTATTATATTTGGAATCCTAAAGGCCACCTAGTCTAACCTATTATTATTATTATTATATTAGGATATATTTTAATAAAATATAATAAGCTTTATTAATATTATTATATTTTAAATCCTAAAGGCCATCTAGTCTAACCTATTATTATTATTATTATATTAGGATATATTTTAATAAAATATAATAAGCTTTATTAATATTATTATATTTGGAATCCTAAAGGCCACCTAGTCTAACCTATTATTATTATTATTATTATTATTATTATTATATTTGGAATCCTAAAGGCCACCTAGTCTAACCTATTATTATTATTATTATATTAGGATATATTTTAATAAAATATAATAAGCTTTATTAATATTATTATATTTGGAATCCTAAAGGCCACCTAGTCTAACCTATTATTATTATTATTATATTAGGATATATTTTAATAAAATATAATAAGCATTATTATTATTATTATTATTATTATATTTGGAATCCTAAAGGCCATCTAGTCTAACCTATTATTATTATTATTATTATATTAGGATATGTTTTAATAAAATATAATAAGCTTTATTATTATCATTATTATATTTGGGATCCTAAAGGCCATCTAGTCTAACCTACTATTATTATTATATTAGCATATATTTTAATAAAATATAATAAGCATTATTATTATTATTATTATTATATTTGGAATCCTAAAGGCCATCTAGTCTAACCTATTATTATTATTATATTAGGATATATTTTAATAAAATATAATAAGCATTATTATTATTATTATTATTATTATATTTGGAATCCTAAAGGCCATCTAGTCTAACCTATTATTATTATTATATTAGGATATATTTTAATAAAATATAATAAGCATTATTATTATTATTATTATTATTATTATATTTGGAATCCTAAAGGCCATCTAGTCTAACCTATTATTATTATTATTATATTAGGATATATTTTAATAAAATATAATAAGATTTATTATTATTATTGTTATTATTATTATATTTGGGGTCCTAAAGGCCGTCTAGGCTAACCAATTATTCTTATTATATTAGGATATATTTTAATAAAATATAATAAGCATTATTATTATTATTATTATTATATTTGGAATCCTAAAGGCCACCTAGTCTAACCTATTATTATTATTATTATTATTATTATTATTATTATAGTAGGATATATTTTAATAAAATATAATAAGCTTTATTATTATTATTAGTATTAGTATTAGTATATTTGGGATCCTAAAGGCCGTCTAGTCTAACCTATTATTATTATTATTATTATTATTATTATTATTATTATTATATTTGGGATCCCAAAGGCCATCTAGTCTAACCTATTATTATTATTATTATTATTATTATTATTATTATTATAATATTTGGGATCCCAAAGGCCATCTAGTCTAACCTTGTTGTTGTTATTGTTCGTTTGTTTGTTTATTAATCAATTTTATATACCGCCACTCCCCGAAGGCTAGGAGTGGTTCACAATATGTTGTTGTTGTTGTTGTTGTTGTTGTTGTTGTTGTTGTTGTTATATTTGGGATCCCAAAGGCCATGTGGTTTAACCATTATTATTTGAAACACAACAGCAAACAAGATCACTCTGCTGGCTGTTGAATTGGATCACACGTCGGACACTTCCCAAGTGTCTAGAACTGTGTGATGTATCAGCGAATAATGTGTGCAGATCCCAGTAAGGTGGCATCAATTGTTTTTAAGTGCAGGCCAAGGTCTTTAGACACTGCACCCAGTGTGCCGATCACCACTGTGACCACCTTGACTGGCTTGTGCCAAAGTCTTTGCAGTTCGATCTTTAAATCCTCGTATTGTGTCAGCTTTTCCAATTGTTTCGCTCCAATCCATTATTATTACTATTATTATTAGGTAATATATTATTATTATCATTATTATTATTATTATTTGTATTATGGTTAACCCTATCATCATTATTATTATAGTACCCATTATTAAATTTTATTATATGGAGCACCTGGTGGTACAATCGTTTAAACCCTTGTGCCGGCAGGTCGGAGGTTCGAATCCATGGAGAGCATGGATGAGCTCCCCCAGTCAGCTCCAGCTCCCTATGCAGAGACATGATAGAAGACTATAATGATAATAATATGGCCTTTGGGGTCCCAAATATAACAACAACAACAGTATATTGTGAACCACTCCGAGCCTTCGGGGAGTGGCGGTATATAAAATTGATCAATAAATAAACAAACAAACAACAGGGTCAGACTAGATGGCCTTTGGGATCCCAAATATAACCATAACGATAACATATATAATGGTTATATAATGAGATAAGAAAATAATAGTAATAATAATTTAGAAATATAATTATAATAATATTGGAAGGTGCCCTTAAAGGTCATCTAGACCGACTCTCCATTCTCTGCTATGAATATAATAATCATAATCATATATATATCTATTTAAATAAAAATGTAATGTCAGTTTGTGGGATTGACATAACTCAAAAACCACTGGACGAATTGACACCAAATTTGGACACAAGACACTTATCAGGCCAACGAGTGACCATCACTCATAAAAACACTGAAAAACACAGCAGAAGAAACTTAGAAAGCCAAAAATCACAGTAGAAGAGGCTTAAAAACCACTAAAATAAGAAAAAATACATTACAACGCGTGCACAAAACCACATACATACATATCTATATAAATAAAAATGTAATGTTAGTTCGTGCTACCATCAGAACTCAAAACCCACTGGGGGAATTGACACCAAATTTGGACACAAGACACCTAACAGTCCAATTTATGTCCTCCACGCAAAAAAAATGATTTTGTCATTTGGGAATTGTCGTTGCTGGGATTTATAGTTCACCTACAATCAAAGAGCATTCTGAACTCCACCAATGATGGGATTGGGCCAAACTTAGCACACAGGGCTCCCATGACCAACAGAAAAAACTGGAAAGGTTTGGTGGACATTGACCTTGAGTTTGGGAATTATAGTTCACCCATATTGTTTGTGGACTCAAACAATGATGGAGATGGACCAAACTTGGCACGAATATTCCATATGCCCAAATATGAACACAGATGGAGTTTGGAGGAAATAGACCTTGACATTTGGGAGTTGTAGTTATTGGGATTTATAGTTCACCTACAATCAAAGAGCATTCTGAACTCCACCAATGATGGAAGGGTTTGGTGGGCGTTGACCTTGAGTTTGGGAGTTGTAGTTCACCTACATCCAGAGAGCACTGTGGACTCAAACAATGATGGATCTGGACCAAACTTGACACAAAAAATTCCATATGCCCAAATATGAACACAGATGGAGTTTGGAGGACCTAGACCTTGACATTTGGGATTTGTACTTACTGGGATTTATAGTTCACTACAATCAAAGAGCTTTCTGAACTCCACCAATGATGGAATTGAACCAAACTTATCACACAGAACCCCCATGACCAAAAGAAAAAACTGGAAGGATTTGGTGGGCAATGACCTTGAGTTTGGGAATTGTAGTTCACCCACATCCAGAGAGCACTATGGATTCAAACAATGATGGATCTGGACCAAACTTGGCACGAATATTCCATATGCCCAAATATGAACACAGATGGAGTTTGGAGGAAATAGACCTTGACATTTGGGATTTGTACTTACTGGGATTTATAGTTCACTACAATCAAAGAGCATTCTGAAACCCACAAACGACAGAATTGGGGCAAATTTCCCACACAGAACCCCCATGACCAACAGAAAATACTTAAGGCCATCCAGTCCAACTCTCTTCACCAGGGCAAGAAAACGTAATCAAAGCCCTCCTGACAGAGAGCCATCCGGCCATAGATATAGATAGATATGATTCTCTCTCACACACACAGATATAGTATCACAGATTTGAAAGAGACCCTTAAAGAAGGACTATGATATGTTGCCTATTCTAGAGTAGGCAAACCAGACACTCTCCACATCAACACTGACAAAGAAACAACAAGAAATACTGTTTACTCACAAGCATAAAGGAACTACATACATTAGAAACCAACACTTTCTCATTACTTTATTTTCCAGATCAACAGACTGGGCCACAGCAACGCCTGGCAGGTGACAGCTAGTACACCAATATATGCATATACACACAAACACATATACACAGTCTGGGCCACAGCAATGCGTGGCAGGGAACGACAAGTGTGTGTATATATATAATGATAATATATTGCAATATTAAAATAATATAATTGCATTATTTCTTGCCTTCATTTCTAACGTGAGGATCGTATTAGCCTTTTGCGCTGCAGCGTCACAGAAATCAAAATAACATTTTATTTTTTACCCGCATCATTCAAAAGGCTTGCCAAGCTCCTCGCCAAGAGCTATTTCCAGCCTTTGTCCTGGTTTCTCCTTCCTTCCTGTCACTTCCTTTTGCAAATCATTGCCTTTTCCTTTTTGCCCTTTTTGCCGAATGCAGATTGGAGACTGATCCCTTCTGACAAGCTCTTTTTGCAAGATTATTTTGCAAGATTGGCTTTGGAAAAAAATAGATCCCAAAGCATTGCTATTTTTTTTTTTTTGCAATGTCTTTGCAAGATTTCTGCAACCTGTTTGCAATATTTTTTGCAACATTTTTGCAATACCTCTGCAATTTATTTGCAACATTTCGGCAATATTTCTGCAATATGTTTGCAACATTTTTGCAATACTTTTGCCATGTATTTGCATTATTTTTGCAAATTTTTATTGCAACGTGTTTGTCATATTTCTGCAACCTGTTTGCAATATTTTTTGCAACATTTTTGCAATACCTCTGCAATTTATTTGCAACATGTTTGCAACATTTCGGCAATATTTTTTGCAATCTGTATTATTGCAATATGTTTGCAACATTTTTGCAATACTTTTGCCATGTATTTGCATTATTTTTGCCATTTTTATTGCAACGTGTTCGTCATATTTCTGCAACATGTTTGGAAGATTTTTTTGCAACATGTGCTTGTTTTATGTTTCCGATATTATTGCAACATTTTTGCAAAATATTTGCAATATTAAAAATATTGAAAAATTACTAAAAATGGGAAAAAATACTGGAAATAATGGAAAAATATTGAAAAAATACTGGAAATAATGGAATAAATGTTGAAAATTGCTATTTTCAATTTATTTGATTTCAATATATTTTCAATATATTTCAAATTTTTTTTGTCGTGTCAGGAGCGACTTGAGAAACTGCAAGTCGCTTCTGGTGTGAGAGAATTGGCCGTCTGCAAGGACGTTGCCCAGGGGATGCCTGGATGATTTGATGTTTTTATCATCCTTGTGGGAGGCTTCTCTCATGTCCGCGCATGAGGAGCTGGAGCTGACAGAGGGAGCTCATCCGCCCCTTCCAGATTCGAACCTGTCGGTCTTTAGTCCTGCCAGCACATGGTGGGTTTAACCCACTGCGCCACCGGGGGCTCCTGAACAATATTGAAAAAATATGAAAGAATTACTGAAAATCATGGAAAAAATTGCTGGAAATAATGGGAAAATATTGAAAAAATACTAGAAATACTAAAAAAAAATATAGAAAAATCTTGAAGAAACACTGGAAATAATGCTGAAAAATGAAAAAAAATGAAATAATGCTGAAAATATTTTTTAAAATATTGGAAAAATATTGAAATATTGGAAAGAAATACAGAAAAAAATATTGAAAAGCCCCCGGAAATAATCATGGGAAAAAATAATGGGAGATGGAAAAAAAATGTTGAAAAAAACCCCCTGGAAATTAGTTAAAATATTGAAAAAAATACTGGAAAAATGGAAATAAATTTGAGAAAATAACTGGAAATAATGGGGGGAAATTTTGAAAGTTACTGAAAATAGTTTACCAATATGTTTGCAGTATTTTATGAATAGTTTAGCAATTGATTTGCATTTTTCAATACCTTTGTAATATTATTGAAATATTTTCAATATATTGCAATAGGTTTCCAATACTTGTAATATTTTTGAAATTTTTTTGCAATGTGTTTGCAATATAATTGCAACACTTTAGCAAAATATTTGCCTTTTTGCATTGTGTTTACTATATTATTGCAATATGTTTGCGATATTTTGCAGTAGTTTGTAACATTTTTGCATGTTTTGCAATACTTTTTGCAATATTTGAAGAATAGGTTTGCAACATGTTTGCACCTTTTTATTTCAATAGGTTTGCAATGTTTCTGCAATAAGTTTTCCCTTTTTGCAATGTGTTTGCAATATTTTTTGAATACTTGTGCGCTATACCTGCAATATGTTTGCAACATGTTTGCAATATTTTGTGAATAGTTTCTCAATATTTTTATGTTCTTTCAAATCTGTATGCCATATTGAAATATTTCTCTGATAAATTTGCAATATTTTGCAATATTTTTTGCACTTTTTGGCAATATTTTTGCAATGTGTGTGTTATATGTTTCTAATATCACTGCAACATTTTTGCAATATTTTGTCATACGTTTGCAACCATTTTGCAAAACAGTTTTGTAATATTTTAGCCATATGCATTTTTGTAATATTTATGCATTAACCTGCAATAGGTTTGCAATACATTTGCATTATTCTCCAATATGTTTGTAATATTGGAGAATAATAGTTTGCAATAAGGAAATTCTGTGACTCTAGCAAAAAAAAGACCGATATGAGTCTGACATTGAATTATTATTATTAAATATATTTACTATTATTATTATTCAATATATATTATATTGTTATTAAATCTTCTATTATTAATAAATATATTTACTATTATTCAGTATATTATTATTAAAGTATTATTAAATATATTTAGATTATTATTAAATATATTATTATTTTGTTATTCTTAAGTAATATTATTCAATATATTTACTAATATTATTATTAAATAATATAGTGTCATTATTATTCTTAAATAAGTGATTATTACATTAAATATATTTACTATTATTAAATATATAATTATTATATTACTATTATTCTAGAATAAAGTATCAAATATATTTTTATTATTAAATATATGATTATTGGCATTATTATTAAATAATTATTATTATGAAATGTATTATTATATCATTCTTTAATATTATTCTTTAATATATTATTATTATTTTATTGTTATTCTAAAGTTATTATTAAATATACTTATTATTATTCAATATATTATCTTGTCATTATTCTTAAATAAATTATTATTAAATGTATTTACTATTATTAAATATATTATTATTATTATTATGCTTAAATTATTATTATTATTATTATTATTATTTTATGATGCCTTTAGAGTCCATGAGTTGAATAATAATAATAATATCCAATAATAATGATGTTAACAATAAATACATTCTTTTAAATGGCTTCCAGGGAACAGCTTGCAGATGAGTCATTCAAACTAATGGAAAAGGAAGGAATATATGTGTGTGTGTGTAATTAGCACAACCTTCATTCTTCCTTCATTTATTTTGGCAAAGTTTCCATTTTTCGGATAGAAGGTTCGACAGAAGGCTTTCTTGAATATATATAGACACACACACGTACACACAAGCTGCACCCGGCCACTCGTTGCTGGTGCCCAGTCTGGTTAAATGGAAACGAAAGAAAAAAGAAAGAGCTGGTTACTAAAATATGTAATTTCATAATTATTTATTTATTATTTATTTATTTGCTTTATTTCTATACCGCTTTTTTCAGCCTAAATTAGGCGACTCAATGCGGTTTACACAATGCAGGTTATCACAACAATAAACAGTTAAAACACATCAAATACAACAACAAAATCAACAAATTATTATCAATTCATAACGCCTCGATAACAGAGCAAATCCATTCTCATAATCCTTGTGCCATTCCTATGTTCAATTTTACCGTCTTCCTGTGTTCAGTTGCACCGTTTAGCCAAACGCTTGCTCGTAGAGCCAAGTCTTAACCTTCTTCCGAAACGCCAGCAGCGAAGGGGCCTGTCTGATGTCTACAGGTAGGGCATTCCATAGCCGAGGGGCCACCACCGAGAAGGCCCTGTCCCTCGTCCCCACCAACCGTGCCTGTGACGCCGGCGGGACTGAGAGCAGGGCCTCCCCGGACGATCTTAGTGTCCACGTCGGTTCATAGGTGGAGATGCGTTCGGAGAGGTAAGTGGGGCCGGAACCGTTTAGGGCTTTGTAGGCTAACGCCAGCACCTTGAATTGTGCCCGGTAGCATATTGGCAGCCAGTGGAGCTGGCTCAACAGAGGAGTTGTGTGCTCCCTGAGGGCCGCTCCTGTTAACAACCTGGCTGCCG
Organism: Anolis sagrei; assembly: GCF_037176765.1. Classification (NCBI taxonomy): domain Eukaryota; kingdom Metazoa; phylum Chordata; class Lepidosauria; order Squamata; family Anolidae; genus Anolis; species Anolis sagrei. Next base: position 60,844,136 of record NC_090034.1, on the reverse strand, counting down.
ATGCTTGTGCATATACAATTTTTTTGTTGTTCCATTGTCTGTGAAATAATAATAATAATAGTAATAATAATGGTGATGCTGGTCTATATAATAACAATCAATGTGTTTGGGGGTGTGTTATCTGCTTCAGCATATAACAAGGCACTAGGTTTGCAAGCTTTGAGCTTTGCATTTGGCTTAGCCTGATGGCTCGTTTTGAGCTGAAGAAACCTTTGGCTGTTGCTGGGAGTGGTTATGCAGTGTCCTGAAGCTGAAGCCTGAGTCCGTTTGGACTGCCAAGGAAACTGCTTGTTTATGGCAAGATAAACTGCTTGTTTATGGTGGTGGCGCAGTGGGTTTATTTACTTACTTACTTACTTACTTTATTTCTATACCGCTTTTCTCAGCCCTCAGGCGACTCAAAGCGGTGAACAACATCAGTACAAAATATCACAAAACAAGAATAGGGCAATTAAAAACAATTATCACATAAATCATTAACATCCGTATAACAATCATTAGCGCCTCAACAGTAAAATCAGAATCCAGTCTCGTCATCCATTATTCCGTATTCCTATGTTCAATTACACTGTTTAATCAAATGCTTGTTCGAACAGCCAGGTCTTCACTTTCCTCCAAAACGCCAGCAGGGAGGGGGCCAATCTGATATCTGCAGGCAGGGCGTTCCACAGCCGAGGGGCCACCACTGAGAAGGCCCTGTCTCTCGTCCCCACCAAGCGCGCTTGTGATGCAGGCGGGACCGAGAGCAGGGCCTCCCCAGATGATCTTAGTGTCCTAGTCGGTTCATAGGAGGAGATGCGTTCGGAGAGGTAAGTTGGGCCAGAACCGTTTAGGGCTTTATAGGCTAAAGCCAACACTTTGAATTGTGCCCGGTAGCAAACTGGCAGCCAGTGGAGCTGGCGCAACAGAGGAGTAGCATGCTCCCTGAGTGCTGCTCCTGTTAGCAACCTGGCTGCCGAGCGCTGGACCATTTGAAGCTTCCGAGCAGTCTTCAAAGGCAACCCCACGTAGAGAGCATTGCAGTAGTCTATGTGGGATGTAACCAGAGCGTGGACTACCGTGGCCAAGTCAGACTTCCCAAGGTACGGGCGCAGCTGGCGCACAAGACTTAACTGTGCGAATGCTCCCCTGGTCACCGCCGAAACCTGGGGTTCCAGGCTCAGCGACGAGTCCAAGATCACACCCAAGCTGCGAACCTGCGTCTTCAGGGGGAGTGTGACCCCGTCCAACACAGGCTGTAACCCTATGCCCTGTTCGGCCTTGCGACTGACCAGGAGTACCTCTGTCTTCTCTGGATTCAATTTCAATTTGTTCGCCCTCATCCAGACCGTCACAGCGGCCAAGCACCGGTTCAGGACCTGGACAGCCTCCTTAGTAGCAGGTGGGAAGGAGTGACAGAGTTGGACATCATCCGCGTACAGATGACACCATACCCCGAAACTCCGGATGATCTCCCCCAGCGGCTTCATGTAGATGTTAAACAACATGGGAGAGAATATTGATCCCTGTGGAACCCCACAAGACAATGCTTGTGGGGCAGAACAGGTGTCCCCCAGCAACACCTTCTGAGATCGACCCTCTAGGAAGGACCGGAGCCACTGCAAAGCAGTGCCTCCAAGGCCCATTCCCGCGAGGCGTCCCAGGATACCGTGGTCGACGGTATCGAAGGCCGCTGAGAGGTCCAGCAGAACTAACAGGGACACACTCCCCCTGTCTAGCTCCCGGCGTAGATCATCCACTTAAAGCACTGAGCTGCTGAGCTTGTTGACCGAAAGGTTGCAGGTTCGATTCCGGGGAGCGGCGTGAGCTTCCGCTGTCAGCCCTAGCTTCTCCCAACCTAGCAGTTCGAAAACATGCATATGTGAATAGACCAATAGGTACTGCTCCGGTGGGAAGGTAACGCCGCTCCACGCAGTCATGCTGGCCACATGACCTTGGAGGTGTCTATGGACGACGCCGGCTCTTCAGCTTAGAAATGGAGATGAGCACCACACCCCAGAGTCAGACATGACTGGACTTAATGTCAGGGGACAACCTTTACCTTTTAGAATCATAGAATCAAAGTGTTGGAAGAGACCTCATGGGCCATCCAGTCCAACCCCCTGCCAAGAAGCAGGAATATTGCATTCAAATCACCCCTGACAGATGGCCATCCAGCCCCTGTTTTAAGGACATTCTACTGATAACTAAGTAGATGGACTGTATTATTTTGCCATGTGTTTGCATGTTGTTGTGTAAAGAAGACTCACCGGAGATATTGTTTCTTGTATATTGGTGAGAACAATTCCTCTGGGTATTTTGTGTGTTTTTGACCTATAGTGAATAGAACTATATTTTTGTTTCTATGTAAAGCAACAGACTCATGTGAATAATAATAATAATAGTGATGATGTTGGTCTATATAATAACAATCAATGTGTTTTGGGGTGTGTTATCTGCTTCAGCATATAACAAGGCACTAGGTTTGCAAGCTTTGAGCTTTGCATTTGGCTTAGCCTGATGGAAGAAACCTTTGGCTGTTGCTGGGAGTGGTTATGCAGCATCCTGAAGCTCAAGACTGAGTCCGTTTGGACTGCCAAGGAAACTACTTGTTTATGGCAAGATAAACTGCTTGTTTATGGTGGTTGTTGCAGTGGGTTAAAGCACTGAGCTGCTGAGCTTGTTGACCGAAAGGTTGCAGGTTCGATTCCGGGGAGCGGAATCCGCCGTCAGCCCTAGCTTCTGCCAACCTAGCAGTTCGAAAACATGAAAATGTGAGTAGATTAATAGGTACCGCTCCGGTGGGAAGGTAACGGCGCTCCATGCAGTCATTCCGGCCTTGGAGGTGTCTATGGACGACGCCGGCTCTTCGGCTTAGAAATGGAGATGAGCACCACACTCCAGAGTCAGACATAACTGGACTTAATGTCAGGGGACAACCTTTACCTTTTAAGGACATTCTACTGATAACTAAGTAGAGAGACTGTATTATTTTGCCATGTGTTTGCATGTCGTTGTGTAAAGAAGACTCGCCGGTATTGTAAAGAAGATGTTGTGTAAAGAAGACTGTATTAGTTTGCCATGTGTTTGCATGTCGTTGTATAAAGAAGACTTGTTGTATATTGGTGAGAACAATTCCTCTGTTTTGTTTTGTGTTTTTGACCTATAGGGAATAGAACTATATTTTTTTTTTACTTAAAGCAACAGACTCATGTGTATTTTTTTAGTTTTTTTCACACCGAAAGTAAAAGGGGCTGAGAGACTTTATGCAGGCTACTAACGCTACTCTGAGACACCTCGCCGCCCTTTTCCCCACTGTTCTTACTTATTACTAGCTGTACCCGCCATGCGTTGCTGTGGCCAAACTTCCCTCCCTCTTTCTTTCCTTCCTTTCCTCTTTCCTTCCTTTCCTCTATTTCTTTCCCTTCCTATTTCTCTTCTTCTTTCTTCCATCTCTACCAGTTTCTTCCCCCCCCCCTTCTTTGCTCTTTGGTTGCATCCTTCCGTCTCTCCTTCCTTCCTTCCTTCCTTCCTTCCTTCCTTCCTTCCTTCCTTCCTTCCTTGTCTTTCGTTCCTTCTCTCCTTCTTTCCCTCTCTTTTTCCTTTCACTTTTTTTATTTCCTTCTCTCCTTCCTTGCTTCTCTATCTTTCTTTCTTTCCTTTCTTCTTTCCCTCCCTCCTTGTCTCCTTCCTTCCCCCTTTCCCTCCTTCCTTCCCTTTCCCCTCGTTACTTCTTGACTGTCCCATTTAATTTCTATTATATAGTGATATTATAACATATTATATAGTAATCTAGGAGCCCCCGGTGGCGCAGTGGGTTAAAGCGCTGAGCTGCTGAGCTTGTTGACCAAAAGGTTGCAGGTTCGATTCCGGGGAGCGGCGTGAGCTTCCGCTGTCAGCCCTAGCTTCTGCCAACCTAGCAGTTCGAAAACATGCAAATGTGAGTAGACCAATAGGTACCGCTCCGGTGGGAAGGTAACGGCGCTCCATGCAGTCATTCCGGCCACATGACCTTGGAGGTGTCTATGGATGACGCTGGCTCTTCAGCTTAGACTTAATGACTGGACTTAATGTCGGGGCAAAATCTTTACCTTTACTTTATAAAAGTAATATACTGATGTAAAATAATATTATATATAACAAATTATTCTTATGCTTATATATTTAAGAATATATTTAATATTACATTTAATGATAAATTTAATGGAAATAATAAATTTAATGAAAATAATATTAGACCAGGAGCCCGATAATAATGATAATAATAATAATAATAATAATAAATTATAGTAATAAGCAATTATTTAAGAATGATATTCTAATATTTTATTTATTTATTTATTTACAGTATTTATATTCCACTCTTCTCACCCCGAAGGGGGCTCAGGGCAGATCACAGAACACATACATGGCAAACATTCAATGCCGTGATACACTGACAAGACAGACATAGATAGAGGTATATCTAGGCGTTCCAATCTTCAGCGTCATGGAGGCTGTGCTTGGTTCCAGCCACAGGAGAGTGCTGTCACTCCATCTTCCCTGTCGAAGAGCCTTTTTTTGTAACTTCCTCCTTGACTGAATTGTCATCATTTTTCTGGCATTTCCTTATGAGTTTTCCGGGCTGTCTGGCCATGTTCCAGAAGCATTCTCTCCTGACATTTTGCCCGCATTTACGTCAGGCATCCTCAGAGGTTGTGAGGTCTGTTGGAAACTAGGAAAATTGGGTTTATATATCTGTGGAATAATGTACAGGCAGGTGAGAATGTTGCAATTGGCCACCTTGATTAGCATTGAATAGCCCTGCAGCTTCCATACCTGGCTGGTTGCTGCCTGGGGGAATCCTTTGTTGGGAGGTCACATGACCTTGGAGGTGTCTACGGACAAGGCCGGCTCTTCAGCTTAGAAATGGAGATGAGCACCACACTCCAGAGTCAGACATGACTGGACTTAATGTCAGGGGACTACCTTTACCTTTTAAGGACATTCTACTGATAACTAAGTAGAGAGACTGTATTATTTTGCTATGAGTTTGCATGTCGTTGTGTAAAGAAGACTCGTCGGAGATATTGTTTGTTGTACATTGGTGAGAGCAATTCCTCTGGTTTTTGTGTGTGTTTTTGACCTATCGTGAATAGAACTATATTTTTGTTTCTACGTAAAGCAACAGACTCACAGAAATGCTGGACCACACCAACAACCACCATGTCAGACTACAAAGAGAAGCCATTGAAATCCACAAGCATGTGGACAATTTCAACAGAAAGGAAGAGACCATGAAAATGAACAAAATCTGGCTACCAGTATTAAAAAACTCTAAAATTACAACAGCAAAACAACAGAGAGGAAACAACCAGGCACATCTTAACACCTCTCAACAAAAGATTTTCCCAGGCTCAGCCAGGCCTTCAAATGCTAATGAAGGGCATCAGTTGAAATATTCACACCTAGCTCCAGCAGAGAACAGCTCTTTGCCCCACCACAGCCATTCCACAGATATATAATCCATTGTCCTAATTCCAACAGACCTCACTACCTCTGAGGATGCTTGCCATAGTTGCAGGCGAAACGTCAGGAGAAATGCCTCTAGAACATGGCCATATAGCCCGAAAAAAACCCACAAGAACCTAGTGATTCCAGCCATGAAAGCCTTCGACAATACATTAGACTCGTGTATTTTTTGAGTTTTTATCACACTGAGAGTAAAAGGGGCTGAGACATTATGCAGGCTACTAATGCTACTCGGAGACACCTCGCCATCCTTTTCCCCACTCTTCTTATTTATTATTATTTCTAGTATTCCTACCCTGTCTCTTTTCTACCCCCGAAGGGGGACTCAGGACGCTTACATTTAGTAACGATATAATTCCACTACATAACAATTACAATAGTATAACCACAATTAAAGACTTAAAGCAATCATTAAAAACAGTACATACAGTACATAGTTTTTGAGTTCTGTTAATCCCACAAACAAACATTACATTTGTATTTATATAGATATAATGGTATAGTACAATATAGTAATATTAATACTGATATTGTTCTATGCTAATAATATAATATATTGTATTTATATATATATATATATATATATATATACATATCTCATAAGCTGCTCTGAGTGCCCCTTCGGGGTAAGAAGGACGGCATATAAATGTCGTAAATCAATAATAATAATAATAATAATAATAATAATATAATAATAATAATAATTATAAATGAAACTTTATTTATACCCTGCTACCATCTCCCCAAGGGATTTGGTGCGGCTTACATGAAGCCAAGTCCACAACGCATCAATAAACAAAATATCAAATAAAACAATCAATACAATACAATTCATAAAACATAACAAAATCTATATAAATAAAAATGTAATGTTCGTCTGTGGGATTAACAAAACTCAAAAACCACTGGATGAATTGACACCAAATTTAGACACAAGACACCTATCAGGCCAACGAGTGACCATCACTCATAAAAACACTGAAAAACACAGCAGAAGGGACTTAGAAAGCCAAAAACAACAACAACCAAAAGTACATTGCAACGCATGCGCAAAACCACAGATATATACAAATATATACAGAAATATACACACACATATGCACACACAAAACACATACACAGAAAGGGGGAAGGAAGAAGGGGAGAGAAAGAAGGAGAGAAGGAAAGAAAGAAAAGTAGAGAAGGAAGGAAGGAGAGAAGGAAATAAAAAGTGAAAGAGGGAGGGAGGAGAGAAAGAACAAAAGAGAGAAAGAGGGAGGGAAGGAAGGAAGGAAGGATGGAACCAAAGAGCAAAGGAAGCGAGAAAAGAAACAGGTAGAGAAGGAAGAAAGAAGAAGGGAAAGAAAAAGAGGGAAGGAAGGAGAGAGGGAAGGAAGGAGAGAAAGAGGGAGGGAAGGAAGAGAAAAAAGCAACAAGGAAGGATGGAACCAAAGAGCAAAGGTAGAGAAGGAAGAAAGAAGGGAAAGAAAAAGAGGGAAGGAAGGAAAGAGAGGGGGAAGGAAGAGAGAAAAGCAACAAGGAAGGATGGAACCAAAGAGCAAAGGAAGCGAGAAAAGAAACAGGTAGAGAAGGAAGGAAGAAGAAGGGAAAGAAAAAGAGGGAAGGAAAGAAGGAGAGAAAGAAAGGAGCAGAGAAAGTGGGAGGGAAGAAAGAAAGGAAAGAGACAAGGAAGGATGGAACCAAAGAGCAAAGGAAGTGAGAAAAGAAACAGGAGAGAAAGAAAGGAGCAGAGGAAGAGGGAGGAAAGGTTGGCCACAGTAACACGTGGCAGGTACAGCTGGTAAATAAATAAATATCAAGGCAAAAAACCCACAATATCTGCTTTCAACTGGGTTATCTGAGTCCACGCTGCCATATATTCAAAGCAGATAATGTAGGATTTTATTCAACTGTGTGGAATGGGCCTTAGAAGAATCAAGGAGGAAAGAAGGATAGAGAAAGGAAGGAAAGAAAGAGAAAAAGAGGCAAGAGACTGAGAAAGGAAGGACAGTAAATTAAAGAGCAACAGTCAGAAAATAGGGGAATTCCAGACAGGAAACAATCAAATTACCAGTTAAGACCTCCCAACAAAGGATTCCCCCCCAGGCAGCAACCAGCCAGGTTTTGAAGCTGCAGGGCTATTCAATGCTAATCAAGATGGTGAATTACAACATTCTCACCTGCCTCTACATTATTCCACAGATATATCAACCCAATTTTCCTAGTTTCCAACAGACCTCACAACCTCTGAGGATGCCTGCCGTAGATGCGGGCAAAATGTCAGGAGAGAATGCTTCTGGAACATGGCCAGACAGCCCAGAAAACTCATAAGGAAATGCCAGAAAAATGATGACAATTCAGTCAAGGAGGAAGTTACAAAAAAAGGCTCTTCGACAGGGAAGATGGAGTGACAGCACTCTCCTGTGGCTGGAACCAAGCACAGCCTCCATGACGTTGAAGATTGGAACGCCTAGATATACCTCTATCTATGTCTGTCTTGTCAGTGTATCACGGCATTGAATGTTTGCCATGTATGTGTTCTGTGATCTGCCCTGAGCCCCCTTCGGGGTGAGAAGAGTGGAATATAAATATTGTAAATGAATAAATAAATAAAATATTAGAATATTATTCTTAAATAATTGCTTATTACTATAATTAATTAATTATTATCATTATTAGTATCATTATTATTGGGCTCCTGGTCTAATATTATTTTCATTAAATTTATTATTAAATGTAACATTAAATGTTTTAATAAATGTATTATTAAATATATAAGCATAAGAATAATTTGTCATATATAATATTACTTTATATCAGTATATTACTTTTATATTATTCTATTATAAAGTAAAGGTAAAGGTTTTTATTTATTTATTTATTTATTTAAAAATTTTCTATACCGATCTTCTCACCTACAAGAGGGACTCAGATCCGGTTCACGACATGTGTTCATGTACAAAAATACAAACCACACAATGCATCATCATTACACAATTAAAATCATATTACAATACAACATCGTCATCAACACAATCCCATAGCCATGTCGTCAAAGCATTCCTGGTCATAATTCACAGTTATTCATTCTCCTTCCATGTGGACCAAAGTTGACTCAGTTATCAAAGGCCGCATTCCATAGCCAAGTCTTTGTTAGCTTCCTGAACATCAGGAGGGAGGGAGCAGTTCTAATCTCCTGTGGGAGGGAGTTCCAAAGCCGGGGAGCCACCATCGAGAAGGCCCTGTCTCTCGTCCCCACCAACCGCGATTGTGACAGTGGTGGGATCGAGAGCACCCCCCCCCCGGAAGATCTTAAAGACCTTGATGGTTCGTAGGGGACAATCCGTTCGGAGAGGTAAACAGGGCCAGAGTTGTTTAGGGCTTTGTAGGTCAAAACCAGCACTTTGAATTGTACTTGGAAGCTAATCGCCAGCCAGTGGAGCTGGCGTAACAGAGGGGTTGTATGCTCCTTGTACCCAGCACCCGTTAGAAATCTGGCTGCCGAGCGTTGGACTAGCTGCAGCTTCCGGGCAGTCTTCAGAGGCAGCCCTACGTAGAGAGCGTTGCAGTAATCTAAAAGGGGTGTAACCAAAGCGTGGACCACCGTTTTCCCCTGACATTAAGTCCAGTCATGTCCGACTCCGGGGTGTGGTGCTTATCTCCATTTCTAAGCCGAAGAGCCAGCCTTGTCCGTAGACACCTCCAAGGTCATGTGGCCGGCATGACTGCATGGAGCGCCGTTACCTTCCCGCCAGAGCGGTACCTATTGATCTACTCACATTTGCATGTTTTCGAACTGCTAGGTTGGCAGAAGCTAGGGCTGACAACGGAAGCTCACGCCGCTCCCCGGAATCGAACCTGAAACCTTTTGGCCAACAAGCTCAGCAGCTCAGCGCTTTAACCCACTGTGCCCTTGCCATAAACAAGCAGTTTCCTTGGCAGTCCAAACGGACTCAGTCTTCAGCTTCAGGATGCTGCATAACCACTCCCAGCAACAGCCAAAGGTTTCTTCCATCAGGCTAAGCCAGGATTCGAACCTGCGACCTTTCAGTCAACAAGCTCAGCAGCTCAGCGCTTTAACCCACTGAGCCACCAGGGACTCCCCATTATTCTATTATACTACATGTTATTTTATATTATATCATTACTATTTTATTACATATATTTATTATTATATTATACATATTTTATATCTATATCTTGTCGTTTTATTATGTTATTATTTCATATTATTGTATTACAATATTATTATTACATTATAATTATTAAGTAATTATTATCTGCTTCCTCTTTCCAGGAGAAGCCTATTTCTTGGAGGAGTTTCTTCCTACTAATCAAACAGAGGAGGTGGGACAGGAAGTGACACGGCCCTGGCTGCTCCAGATCTCCCCGCCCCCTCCCCCTCATGAGCTGGAAGGGGAGGGGCTTAAGGAGGAAGGGGGCGGGGCCACAACCACCACCGCCTTCCAGGCAGAAGCAACACAAAGTAAATAATCTATATTATCTATATTATATTATATTACAATATTATGCATTATAATTATTATTTTCCATTATTAGTATATTATATAATCCTTTAAGATAATAATAATAATAATAATAATAATAATAATAATAATAATAATAATAGGAATTCCCTTCAACAAAACTCGAGGAGATCTCACTAGGAATCACCAACACGGCTTTATGGTGGGCGCCTCCTTAAGGAATGCAGATGGCCAACTCTATGGTAATTCCTTCCTTCCTTCCAGGTCATTGTGGGGTCAACTTCTTTGACCCGGAAGGGTATATTGACTCAGGGGACTACCCTCCGCTGCTCCGGGGCGAATTCCTAGAGTGTACCTACAACGTCACCGTCTACACCGGGTACGGGGTTGAGCTCCAGGTCAGTATTATTATTGTTATTTATATTATTATTAGCTTGGGGTTATTTGAGAAAGGCATTGCTTGTTTGTGATCCAAATTGGGTCTAGATCCAGTGTCAGGAGTTTCAGTGGATGTGGGTGAATTACAAATCCCATATGCAAGTCCCATTTTAGATGATCCATCCTCCTCCCTACTGCATCAGGATTTAGAGTGGGTCATAGGGGATCTGTGTTCCAAGGTAGGTCTTGATCAGTCATTGGTGTGGGTCGCAGTGGTCTCAGAAAGTGAGTTAAGGTACTGCAAGTCCCATCTTCCATAGTCTGTTCTCCTCCAAACCTCACCAGAATGTTGAGTTGGCCATGTGGGCTCTCTGTACCAAGTTTGGTTTTTATTGGTATTTGGATGAGTGTCGCTGTGGTCTCAGGAAGTGAGTGATGGTACTGCAAGTCCTATCACCCATCGTCCGTCCTCCTCCAAACAGCGCCGGGATGTAGAGTGGCTCATGGGGGCTCTGTGTGTCAACTTTGGTCTTGATTGGTCATTGGATGAGGGTTGCAGCTGTCTCGCGAAGTGAGTGAAGGTACTTGTAATCCCATCATCCATGGTCGGTCTTCCTCGAAAGTGCACCAGGATGTAGAGTGGGTCATGGAGGCTCTGTGTGTCGAGCTTGGTTTTGATCAGTCATTGGTGAGGGTCTCAGTTATCTCAGGAAGTAAGTGAAGTTACTGCAAGTCCCATCATCCATCTCCAAATTCTTCGAAACCACACCAGAATGTAGAGTGGGTCATGCGGGCTCTCTGTGTGAATTGTGGTCCTGATCCATCATTGCTGAAAGTTGTAATGGTCTCAGGAAGGTAGTGCAGGTATTGCAAGTCCCATCGTCCATGGTGCATCCTCCTCCAAACCACAGCAGGATGTAGAGTGCGTCATGGAGACTCAGTGTGCCAAGTTTGGTCTTTATCGGTAATTGGATGAGGGTTGCAGTGGTCTCAGGAATTGAGCAAAGGTACTGCAAGTCCCATAATCCATGGTCCATCCCCGGCCAAACTACACCAGGGTGTAAAGTGGATCACGAGAGTCCCATCGTCCATAGTCTGTTCTCCCCCAAACCTCACCAGAATGTTGAGTTGGCCATGGGGGCTCTCTGTGCCAACTTTGTCTTAATTGATATTTGGAGGAGTGTCGCTGTGATTTCAGGAAGAGAGTGAAGGTACTGCAATTCCCATCATCCATGGTCCACCCTCCTCCAAACTGCAGCAGGATGTAGATAGGGTCATGTGGGCTCTGTGTGCCAAGTTTGGTTTTGATCAGTCATTGATCAGGGTCGCAGTGGTTTCAGTAAGTGAGTAAAGGTACTGCAATTCCCATCATCCATGTTCCACCCTCCTCCAAACTGCAGCAGGATGTAGATAGGGTCATGGGGGCTCTGTGTGCCAAGTTTGGTCTTTATCAGTCATTGGATCAGGGTCGCAGTGGTTTCAGTAAGTGAGTAAAGTTACTGCAATTCCCATCATCCATGGTCCACCCTCCTCCAAACTGCAGCAGGATGTAGAGTGGGTCATGGGGGCTCTGTGTGCCAAGTTTGGTCTTTATCAGTCATTGGATCAGGGTCGCAGTGGTTTCAGTAAGTGAGTAAAGTTACTGCAATTCCCATCATCCATGGTCCACCCTCCTCCAAACTGCAGCAGGATGTAGAGTAGGTCATGGGGGCTCTGTGTGCCAAGTTTGGTCTTGATCAGTCATTGATTAGGGTCGCAGTGGTTTCAGTAAGTGAGTAAAGGTACTGCAAGTCCCATCATCCATGGTCCACCCTCCTCCAAACTGCAGTAGGATGTAGAGTAGGTCATGGGGGTTCTGTGTTGCAAGTTTGGTCTTGATCAATCATTGGTGAGGGTCGCAGTGGTCTCAGGAAGTGGGTGAAGGTACTGCACCAGGATGTAGAGTGGGTCATGGGGGGTCTGTGTGCCATGTTTGATCCAGGTTAGTTATGTATGGAGATTGCACCTCTGCCACCTACACACATTATCACTTTTATTATGTGTATAGATAAATTATTATTGTATTTAATATTATTATATTATTTTATTCAATATTCAATATTGTTATTATATATTCTACTATATAATTATTATTATTAATATCATCATCACCAGGTGAAGAGCGTGAACCTGTCAGAGGGAGAGGTGCTGTCCATCGGCGGGTGGGCACCTGCTGCTGACCGCTGGGCAGTGCTGGCCAACCAGAGCCTGTTGGTAGAAGGCCAGGTCATCCGCAGCTTGACCAACACCATCTCTGTCTTCTTCCGGACCTTCCCAGATGATGCCATGGGCACCTTCCAGCTCCACTACCAAGGTAATATTGTGTGTGTGTGTGTGTGTGTGCGTGCAAGCGAAAATAAGAGTGTGAAAATGGTAGTGAAAAAATCATGGAAAAAAATAGTGAAAAGTTGTGAATCCATGCTGGCAGGAGCTCAACCCACACTCCCACACTGATTGGCGAGTTCTTGTGAAAACTATAGTGTATGTGTGAAAATAATAGTGAGAATAATAGCTGTGTGTCTGCACTGCCGGGAGTTCAACAGACTTTGATACCGCTCTTGATTGGTGGGGGTCTTGTGAAAACTATAGTGCACTATGAGTGTGAAAATAATAGTGCAAAATAGCAGTGCAGTTGCACCATCAGGAGTTCAACCGCATCAATACAGCCTTGGACCAATGGAATATTGTGCAAATAATACTTGTTGAAGTAACAGTGGAAACAGCCATTGTGGAAATAATAGTGAAAATAGTCATGTGTTCGCACTGTCAGAGTTTAACTCACATTGATACTGCTCGTGATGGATGGGTTCTTGTGAAAATAATACATGTGAAAATAGTTGTCCGTCTGCACCACCAGTGTTTAACCCACATCGACACAGCTCCTGATAGATAGGTACTTGTGAAAATAATGCCTGTGAAAATAATATTGAAAAAAGTTGTGCATTTGCACATTAACCCACATTGATAGTGCTTTGGATTCATGGATTCTTGTGAAAATAATACTTGTGGTGAAAAAAATAGTCGTGTGCCTGCGCTTTTGGGAGTTCAATCTACATCAGTGCCACTCCTGGTGGATGGATTCTTGTGAAAATCATACATGTGAGAATAATAGTGAAAACATTAAGTGTGAAAATAATACTGAAAATAGATGTGCCTTCACGTTGGTAAAGCACATTGGTAAAGCTCCTGATGGATGGATTCCTGTGAAAGTAATATGTGTGAAAGTAAGAGTGAAAGCAATATGTGCGAAAACTGTGACGTAATGTAAAATAAACCATGTGTGGTTCACATTGGATCAGGTGACACACTGCCTTGCCAGAGAAAGAAAATACCATGCAGGTGAACAATGAAGAACAAGTAGTTTGCTCTTCATAAATCCAGAACAACATATGTACAATGTGGTCAGTTGTAATGTCCTTTTATGAGAAATTCAAAATAGTCCTTTGTCCATGTGGATAAACTTCTTCAGCAGCTCATGACACACACACACTCATTGATTCCTTGCATGCTCCAACGAAAACAATACCTGTGAAAATAACCTGTACTCACATTGATACCACTCCTGGTGGATGGATTCTTGTGAAAATAACACAGGCAAACATAATAGTGAAAATAGTTGTGTGGCAGCACCGTCGAGAGTTAACCCACATTGACCCCACTCCTGATAGATGGATTATTGTGAAAATAGTATGAGGGAAAATAAGCAGTGTATGCGTGTGAAAATGATAATGAACTATAACTGTGCATCCACACCAGCAGAGTTTAAGCCATACCAATATTGGTCCTGGTGGACAGATTCTTGTGGAAATAATAGTGAAAAAATAGCAGTGCGTCCACACTGTGGAGTTTTAACAATCATTATTTATTTTGCAGTGTTTGTGCTGAGCTGCAGCTTCCCCCGGCGGCCAGAGAACGGGGAGGTGACGGTGCTGAGTCTCCACCCAGGTGGAGTGGCCCGCTTCCATTGCCACCTGGGCTACGAGGTCGAGGGGCCCGCCGTCACCATTTGCACCAATGCCTCCCGCCCCTATTGGAGTGCACCCCAGCCCCTCTGCACAGGTAAGGGACGTAAACCAACCATGCAAATGGCAGTCGTGCAAAGGAGCTTCACACCTAGTCGAGCAAATGAGTTTCTCAGTCAGTCGGAGTCCCCTGGGGACCACTTGGCTCTTCAGCTAGCCTCCCAGGAGAGGAAGAAGTAGAAGAAGCACAGACCGGCTACAGTGGAGGCCACCCTGGCCATGCTGCTCGATGCCGTGGCTGCAGCTTCCTTCCAACAAGAGCTACCCATGGTGGGACATCACATTCACCGAGGGTGTGGCCCTGCTTTCTCTAAAGACAGCCCACCCCCTGCAACGGACCAATACCATGCCCTCCCTATCCTCGCCCCGGTGAGGTCGGAAGTGTGGTCCCGGAGACACAGAATCAAGACCACGACTTCGTGCTCAGCCACTCCTACTGCCGTTGTGAGCCGGATCTGCTCCCTCTTGGGGTGAGCCACACCACCCAGGAACTGCCCTCCCCCGGAGCCACCCCAGGACTGTCAGGACTCCACGGGGTCATCCTGTATACACAGCCCCAGTTTCCTTTGCCGCCTAGGAGGCACGTATCCCAGGAACTATGGGAGGTCTCCTACAGCCATGTTTCAGTCCTGGAGTTCCAGGCTCGGCGATGAGTCCAGGAGAACTCCCAAGCTGCAAACCCGTGTCTTCAGGTGGAATGTAACCCCTTCCATCCAACACAGGCTGCAACCCTATGCCCTGTTTGGCCTTTCAACTGACCAGGATCTGCTCCCTCTTGGGGTGAGCCACACCTCACAGGGACTGCCCTCCCCCAGAGCCACCCCAGGACTGTCAGGACTCCAAGGGATCATCCTGTATACACAGCCCCAGTTTCCTTTGCCGCCTAGGAGGCACGTATCCCAGGAACCATGGGAGGTCTCCTATAGCCATGTTTCAGTCCTGGGGTTCCAGGCTCTGCAATGAGTCCAGGAGAACTCCCAAGCTGCAAACCCATGTCTTCAGGTGGAATGTAACCCCTTCCATTCAACACAGGCTGCAACCCTATGCCCTGTTCGGCCTTTCAACTGACCAGGAGGACCTCTTTCTTGTCTGGATTCAATTTCAATTTGTTCGCCCTCATCCAGACTGTCACAGCTGCCAAGCACTGGTTCAGGACCTGAACAGCCTCCTTAGCAGCAGGTGGGATAGAGTGATAAAGCTGAACATCATCTGCGTACAGATGACATCGAACTCCAAAACTCCGGATGATCTCTCCCAGCGGCTTCATGTAAATGTTAAACAACATGGGGGACAATACTGATCCCTGTGGGACCCCAGAAGTCTGTGGTTGTGAGGTTGAGCAGGTGTCCCCCAGCAACACCTGGGAACGTCCCTCCAGGAAGGACCAGAGCCACTGCAGAACAGTACCTCCGAGTCCCATTCCCGTGAGGAGCCCCAGAGGGATATTGTGGTCAATGGTATTGAAGGCCGCTGAGAGGCCCAGTAGAACCAACAGGGACACACTCCCCCGTCTAGCTCCCAGCGTAGATCATCTACTAAGGCGACTAAGGCTGTCTCGGTACCATGTCCCGGCCAAAAGCCAGACTTCTCCGGGTCTAGATAATCAGTGTCTTCCAAGAACACCTGGAGTTGTGAGGCAACCACATGTTCCAGGACTTTGCCCCAAAAGGGGAGATTGGAAACTGGCTGAAAGTTCTCATGCCGTTCTTACACTATTGCATGTTTTCACCTTTGCACTCACTTGTGCAAAGATAACATTGTGGTTCTTTCACTTTTGTACTTTCTTGTGTGAGGTGTACACCTTTTTGCACATGCTTGTGTAAAAGGCTTACATTTTCCATTTCTTTCTACAGCTCCATGCGGGGGCCTGGTGCGCAACGCAACTGTGGGTCGGATCTTGTCTCCAACGCAAATGGTGAACAACATGAGCTGCGAATGGAGCATCATGGCCCCAAAAACAGGGCAGAAGCTGCACCTCCACTTTGAGAAAATGGCCCTGCAGCCAAGCAGAGGGCAGAGGTAATGAATTAATAAATAATAATATTACATGATATCTTTATTAATAATGTATTTCATAATGTATGTAATAATATATTTTAAATAATAATATAATTAATATTTAATAATACTATTTGTAATTTTATAATAATGTGTTTAGTAACTTATTTGATAATATCTAATAATATATTTAATAGTAATAATACATTTATAATAGTATATTTAAAATATGTAATAATATATTTAAAATAATATATGTAACATAATATTTAATACCTTATTTAATAATAACATTTAATAGTAATTATATTACTATTTAATAATAGTAATATAATTAGTAATAGTAATAGTAATAATTATATTTAATAATATATTTAATAATTATTGTATATTTAATAATGTATTTAATAATAATATATTTAATTTAATGTAATAATATTTCAAAACTTTTAAACAGGCTGGATGGCCATCTGTCAGGGGTGCTTTGAATACAATTTTTCTGCTTCTTGGCAGAATGGGGTTGGACTGGATGGTCCATGAGGTCTCTTCCAACTCTAGGATTCTATGATTTAATAATAACAAATTTGATAATGATAATATATATTTAATAACTAGCTGTCCCCTGCCACGCGTTGCTGTGACCCAGTCTGGTGATCTGGAAAATAAATAAAAGAAAGTTTCTAATATATTGAATTTCTTTATGCTTGTGGATAAATAGTACTTCTTGTTGTTTTTTTGTCAGTGTTGATGTAGAGATTGTCTGGTTTGCCTACTCTGGTGCATGGAACATATTATTGTCCTTCTTTAGGGTTCCCTTTCAAATACTATATCTGTGTGTGTGAAGCATATCTATCTATATCTATGGCTGGATGGCTCTTTGTCAGAAGGGCTTTTATTTACATTTTCTTGCCCTGGTGAAGGGAGTTGGACTGGATGGCCTTAAGTATTTTCTGTTGGTCATGGGGGTTCTGTGTGGGAAGTTTGCCCCATTTCTGTCATTGGTGGGGTTCAGAATGCTCTTTGATTGTAGGTGAACTATAAATCCCAGTAACTACAACTCCCAAATGTCAAGTTCTATTTCCCCCAAACTCCATCTGTGTTCATATTTGGGCATATGGAATATTCACGCCAAGTTTGATCCAGATCCATCATTGTTTCAGTCCACAGTGCTCTCTGGATGTAGGTGAACTACAACTCCCAAACTCAAGCTCAATGCCCACCAATCCCTTCTAGTGTTTTCTGTTGGTCATGGGAGTCCTGTGTGTCACCTTTAGTTCAATTCCATCGTTGGTGGAGCTCAGAATGCTCTTTGATTGTAGGTGAACTATAAATCCCAGCAACTCCAACTCCCAAATGACAAAATCAAATTTTTGGAGTGATGGTCACTCCTTGGGTTAGTAGGTGTCTTGTGGCCAAATTTGGTGTCAATTGAGTTCTGTTAGTCCCACAAACGAACATTGCATGTTTTATTTATCTATATAAATAAAAATGTAATGTTCGTTTGTGGGATTAACAGAACTCAAAAACCACTGGGCGAATTGACACCAAATTTGGACGCAAGACACCTAACAACCCAATGTATGTCCTTCACTCATAATCCCCCCCCAAAAAAAATACAGTGGAAAGGACTTAAAACCCCCAAAAAGCCAAATGACAAAAAGCTAAATGACGATTCAGAAAAAAGGGAAGAGGGAGGGGAGGAAGGGGAGAAAGAAAGAAGGAAGGAGAGAAGGAAACATGGAAGCAAAGAGTGAAGGAAGGAAGGAAAGAGAGAAGGAAGCATGGAAGCAAAGAGCGAAGCAAGGAAGGAAAGAGGTAGAGAAGGAAGAAAGGAGAGAAAAAGGAAAAGAAAAACGGGGAAGGAGAGAAAGAGAGAAGGAAGGAAGGAGAGAAGGAAAGAAAAGGGAAAGAAAGAGGGAGCGAAGGAAGAAGGGAAAGAAAGAGAAAGGGGGGGAGGAAGGAAAGACAGAAGGATGGAAGCAAAAAGCAAAGGAAGAAAAGAGGTAGAGCAGGAAGAAAAGAGAGAAAGAGGAAAAGAGAAAGGGGTAAAGAAAGAAGGAAAGAGAGAAGGAAGCAAAAGGGGAGTGAAGGAAGAAGGGAAAGAAAGAGAGAAAGAGGGAGGGAGGAAAGGAAAGAGAGAAGGAAGCATTGAAGCAAAGAATGAAGGAAGGAAAGAGGTAGAGAAGGAAGAAAGGAGAGAAAGAGGAAAAGAAAAAGGACGAAGGAAAGAAAGGGGGAAAGAAGGAAGAAAGGAGAGAAGGAAAGAAAAAAAAGGAAAGGGAGCATTGGAAAGAGGGGGAAAGGAAGAGAAAGAAGAAAGGAGAGAAATAGGAAGGGAAGAAAAGGAAAGACAGAAGGAACGATGGAAGCAAAAAGTGAAGGAAGGAAAGAGGTAGAGAAGGAAAAAAGGGGGGGAAAGGGAAGGAAAAGAAAAAGGGGAGGAAAGAGGTAGAGAAGGAAGGAAGGAGAAAAGGAAAGGAAAAAAGGGAACGAAGGAAGGAAAGAAAGGGAGTGAAGGAAGGAGCGAAAGGAAAAAAAGAGGGAGGGAAGTTTGGCCACAGCAACGCATGGCGGGTACAGCTAGTATAGATAATAATAATGATCACCATTATTTCTCTTATTCTTCAGGCTGCAGGTTTTCGATGGGAACTCCTCCTCCTCTTCGCTGATCTTTGACTCAGCAAACAATCCCATGATTCCCTTTGAGGGGCTGATCAGCCAAGGCGACGCTCTCACCCTCATCTTCTTCCAATCCAATGGAGAACAGGAAGGAGAAACAGGAAACCCTGTTTTCAACATCCACTTCGAAGGTCATTATGAGATTGTCCATTATTACCGTATATACTCGAGTATAAGCCGGGTTTTTCGGACCCTTTTTAGACTGGCAGTGTGGTGTGCATGTGCGGGCAAGGGAGAGAGAGTGAGGCTGGAGGAAGGCTCGCACCAGCAAGTCCCTTCAAGGCATGGGGGTTCTGTGTGGGAAGTTCTATCTTTGGTGGGGTTCAGAATGCTCTGTGATTGTAGATGAACTATAAATCCCAGCAATGACAACTCCCAAATGTCAAGATCTATTTTCCCCACACTCCGCCAGTGTTCACATTCGGGCATATTTGAGTATCCATGCCAAGTTTGGTCCAGATCCATCATTGTTTGAGTCCACAGTACTCTCTGGATGTAGGTGAACTACAACTCCCAAACTCAAGGCCAGTGCACACCAAATCCTTCCAGTATTTTCTGTTGGTCATGGGAGTTCTGTGTGCCACGTTTGGTTCAATTCCATCGTTGGTGGAGTTCAGAATGTGTATATGTGTATGTGGGGGGAATTCACCTAGATTTATCGCTGCTGTAGGTACTGGGATTTATAGTTCGCCTGCAATCAAAGAGCTGTCTGGACCTCATCAATGAAGGACCTGGAACTAACTTGGCACACAGAACCCCCATGACCAAGAAAAAACGCTGGAGGACTTTGGAGGGATTTATAGGAGTTGTAGTTCACCTACATCCAGAGAGCACTGTAAATGTAAACAATGAATCTGGGCCATATTTGGCACACATACCCAATATACCCAAATTTGAATACTGGTGGATTTGGGGTGGAATTGACCTTGATATTTGTTAGTTGTAGTTACTGGGATTTACAGTTCATCTGTAATTAAAGAGCACTCTGAACCCCACCGATGATGGGCTGGGACCAAAATTGGCACAGAGAATCCTCGTGACCAACTGAACATACTGCAGGAGTTTGGAGGGTGGGGAGGGTATTGACCTTGATTTGGGAAGTTGTAGTTCACTTGTGTCCAGATAAACAGTGCTCCCTCGACAATTGACCGGGGCCAAATTTGGCACAGAAAAGCACCATGACCAACAGGAGAAGTTTGGGGGAAAGGGAGTTATAGTTCACCTGCATCCAGAGAAACAGTGACCCTCACGGACAATGAACCTGGACCAAACTTGGCACAGAGAAGCACCATGACCAACAGGAGAAGTTTGGGGGAAAGGGAGTTATAGTTCACCTGCATCCAGAGAAACAGTGACCCTCACGGACAATGAACCTGGACCAAACTTGGCACAGAGAAGCACCGTGAGCAACTGAACATACTGCAGGGATTGCGGGGAATTGACATTGATTTTGGAAGTTGTAGTTCACCTGCATCCAGAGAGCACTGAACCCAGACATAGACGGATCTGGCCCAAATTTGGCACAAAGACTCAACACAGCCAACTAACTGTGAATACTGACAGGTGTTGTGGGAAGATTGGCTTGGGAATCTGGGAGTTGTAGTTCACCCTCATCCAGAGAGAATGAAGCCCAACCGACAACGGATCTGGACCAATCTTGGAACACAGAACCAACACTACCAATTATGAATACAGAGAGCACTACAGCCAGATGATGATGTGCCTGGCCCAAACTTGGCACACAGACCCAAAATGGCCAACTGTGAATACAGGCAGGGTTTGGGGATGATTGACCCATGATTCTGGGAATTGTAGTTCACCCACATCAAATGTCTTTTCCAAATAACCCGGGCATCGCCGGGTCCCCAAGCTAATAATAGTATGTATAATACTAATATTAAAAATACCTCTTTATCTCTCCTTTAGCCTTTGAGCGCGGCCACTGCTACGAGCCTTTCATCCAGAACGGGAACTTCACGACCTCGGATCCCACCTTTGACCTGGGGGCGGTGGTGGAGTTCACCTGTTACCCGGGTCACGACCTTGAGCAAGGTCCTGCCTCCATCCAGTGTGTCAACCTCCGCGAACCACACTGGAATGACACTGAGCCCCTCTGCAGAGGTCAGTACATTATATATTATTATTACATTTTATTTTAATGTTACATGTGATATTTTGTATTACAATATTTTAGCATTTTAATTTTATTACAATTTATATATTATATAATATATATATACTTTTATATTTTATTAGTATTGTTTTTTTATATTTTAGTATTATATTATTCATACTTTATTATAATTTATATTATACTAGCCGTCCCCTGCCACACCTCGCTGTGGCCCACTGTGGTGGTCATGGGGGTTCTGTGTGGGAGGTTTGGCCCAATTCTATCATTGGTGGGGTTCAGAATGCTCTTTGTAGGTGAACTATAAATCCCAGCAACTACAACTCCCAAATGTCAAGATTCTATTTTCCCCAAACTCCACCAGTGTTCACATTTGGGCATATTGAGTATCCGTGTAGAGTTTGGTCCAGATCCATCATTGTTTGAGTCCACAGTGATCTCCGGATGTAGGTGAACTACAACTCCAAAACCAAGGACACTGCCCACCAAACCCTTCCAGTATTTTCTGTTGGTCATGGGAGAACTGTGTGCAAAGTTTGGTTCAATTCCATAGTTGGTGGGGTTCAGTATGTTCTTTGATTGTAGGTGAACTATAAATCCCAGCAACTACAACTCCCAAATGACAAAATCATAATGTTTTGAGTAATGATCACTCCTTGTATTGTGAGACGTTGTGTTGCCAAATTTGGTGTGATTTCATTCATTGGTTCTTTTGTTTTTAAGTTACTCATTATGACCAGAGCATTTATATATATATATAGATATGTTATATATTTAATTTTATGTATTTTAGCACTCAAGCTGGTCGCAGCGGCCTGTGGAAGTAGGAGCCAATCAGAAAGCTGCTACATACAAACATTGACTTTTATTATATATAGAAGATATAGATAGATAGATATAGATTATGGATATTATTATTATGTTACTGTACATTCTTTAATATTATGTATTATATTATTTAATACTTTTAGTATATATTTATTTTATTATGTTTATTTAATATTATATGTATAATATATTATTATGTTATTGTATGTTATTTAATATTATGTACTATTATTTTATTTGTTCTTATTATTATTTCCTATGTTCTGTCTTGCAGCCTCCTGTGGTGGTGAGCTGACGGGCGGCTCTGGGGTGATCCTGCCTCCCGATTGGCCGGAAGAGCCCTTTTACCCCGCCCCCTCCTTCTCCTCCTCATCCAATCCTGTTGCGGAGAGGGGGCGGGGCTGCATCTGGAGGATTCATGTCTCTCTGGAGAGGAGAGTTCGACTTGACATTCAGCTGTGAGGAGGGCGCTATTTTGTGCCATAGAGTTGACTTCCTTTTGGGACCTAGAGAAGGCTCCAATCCAGAACAGGAGGACCTGTAGATTTAGAATAGAGATAAAAATAATTATATAATATAGATACAATAATATTAATTAATTAATAATTATAAAATATAGATACAATAATAAAAATAAATTATATAATATAGATAAAATAATTATATGTGATACATAAAATAATATATAAAATAATACGAATAATTATATAATATTGATAAATAATAATTATTAATGATACGTAAAATAATAAATCAAACAATGATGTAATATAGATATAATAATTATATAATTATATAATATAGATACAATAATATTAATTAATAATTATATAATATAGATACAATAATAAAATAAATTATATAATATAGAGAAAATAATTATATGTGATACATAAAATAATATATAAAATAATATGAATAATTATATAATATTGATAAATAATAATTATTAATGATACATAAAATAATAAATCAAACAATGATGTAATATAGATATAATAATTAATAATTATATAATTATATAATATAGATACAATAATAATAATATTAATTAATAATTATATAATATAGATACAATAATAAAAATAAATTATATAATATAGATAAAATGATTATATGTGATACATAAAATAATATATAAAATAATATGAATAATTATATAATATTGATAAATAATTATTAATGATACATAAAATAATAAATCAAACGATGATGTAATATAGATATAATAATTAATAATTATATAATATAGATACAATAATAATAATATTAATTAATTAATTATATAATATAGATACAATAATAAAAATAAATTATATAATATAGATAAAATAATTATATGTGATACATAAAATAATATATAAAATAATACGAATATGTAATATTGATAAATAATAATTATTAATGATACATACAATAATAAATCAAACAATGATGTAATATAGATATAATCATTAATAATTATATAATTTAGGTAAAATGTTGATAATATAAGATAGATAATATGTTAATAATTATTATATAATATAGATAAAATAATAATGATATACTATATTTATTATATTATTATTATCATCGTCTATCCTAAGCCTGCATTTCCTCACTCGTCAAACAGGTGTCTATGCTGCCAATTGGTTTTCCCAATGCATTTCCTTGCTATTTCTCTCCTATCTAGTTGATGTCTGTGCTGTTGCCAATGGTGTGTGTATGTATATATGTGTGTGTGTATAGTATTACTTACTATATTATTATATTATATATTGCATTTTATTTATATTTTATATTTAATATATTATTATCTATCCCAAGCCTGCATTTCCTCACTCATCCAGCAGGTGTCTCTGTTGCAGCCAATGCCATTTCCTTTTCCTGTCTCTCCCTCTCTTTCTGGTAGGTTGAACTTGAGCGGGAGCGACCTGCTGTTGATCTTTGATGGGGATGACCTGGGGTCCCGCCCCCTGGGCCACTTCCTGGGGTCATCCCCGCCGGGGTCACAGAGGCTCTACACGTCTTCACCCGACCTCACCGTTCAGTTCCACTCCGACCGAGGCCCTGCCCACAAGGCATTCATCCTCACCTACACTGGTCAGTCGCTTGGGATATTATCGATCGGTTATTGGTTATTGATTGGTTTTTGGTTATTGGTCTGTCGATTGTTGGTTATTGAGTGATCAGTTACTGGTTATTGATCTATCATTGGATTCTGATCAATTATTGGCTATCAACTTGTTATTATATATTTTATTAAATTATTATTATTTTATTGTTATTGGATGATCAGATATTGGTTATTGATTGATTATTGGATTCTGATCAAATATTGGTTATTGGTCGACTGGTTATTTTATATTTTATTACATTTATTATTGTTTTATTTTTATTGATTATTGAATGATCCGTTATTGGTTATCAATAAATTATTGGTTATTGATCTACTGGTTATTTTATATGTTATTCATTATCGTATTAATTTTAGTATTTTGTTATATATATTATATTTTATATTTGATTTTATACATTTTGTAGTGTATCAATATGCAGGAAGGTAATGGCACTACATGCAGTCATGCCCTTGGAGGTGTCTACAGGCAACGCCGGTTCTTCGGCTTAGAAATGGAGATGAGCACCAACCCCCAGAGTCAGACATGACTGGACTTAATGTCAGGGGAAAACATTTACCTATTGGTTATGAATCAATCAATTATTGATTATTGATTTATTTTGTGTCAAATTGATTTATCTATAATTGGTTACTGGTCAATAAGTTACGAGTTATTCATCAATCGGTTATTGGCTGACTACTGGTTATTGGTCGATAGGTTATTGATGAATTGGTTATTGATCAATCGATTAATTGGTTATTGATCAGTCAATTATTGTTATTGATAGATCCATTATTGCTTACTGATTGATCGATTATAGGTTATTGATGGATCTATTATTGGTGATTGAGTGATCCATTATTGATCGATCAATTTTAGGTTGTTGATCAGTTATTGATTCTTGGTGGATTGATTATTGGTTATGGATCGATCGGTTATTGGTTTCTGATACAATAAATTATTGGTTATTAGTCAATCCATTATTGCTTATTGATCAGTCAGTTATTGGTTATTGATTGATTATTGAGCATTCGAGTATTGGTCATCAATCAGTTACTGGTTATTGTTTTCTCTCCCTTTCTTTCCACCAGAGGTGCCCCATAATGACTCATGCCCGGACCTGCCAGAGATCCAGAATGGGTGGAAGACGACGTCCCATGCAGAGCCCAATGTACGAGGGGCAAAGGTCACCTACCAGTGTGACCCCGGGTACGACATCCTCGGCCCAGAAACCCTTGTCTGCGGGCCCAACCTTGCCTGGAGCAGCCCACCGCCCTTCTGCGAAAAGAGTGAGCAGAAGATATGCATGATGATATAAAATAATAAGAATATGGTAATGTAATAATATAATTTAATATAATAATATAATATAATACTTATTTCATTAAATGTAATATAGTAATATAGTTAATTATTTTATTCATTGTAATATGAATAAAATTATAATAGTTATAATAATATAATAATAGTATAATATATATCATAGTAAAATATAATAATAATAAACTTTATTTGTACCTCGCCACCATCTCCCAAATGGGGACTCGGGGCGACTTACATGAGGTTAATCTCCAAAAGCGCAGCGGAAGAGCCAGGTTTTGAGGTTCTTTTGAGATTGAACCAAACTTGGTACACAGGACTCCCATGACCAACAGAAAATCCTGGAAGGGTTTGGTGGACATTCACCTTGAGTTTGGGAATTGAAGTTCACCTACATCCAGAGAGCACTGTGGACTCAAACAATGATGGATCTGAACCAAACTTGGCACAAGCACTCAATATGCTCAAATATGAACACAGATGGAGTTTGGGGAAAATAGACCTTGACATTTGGGAGTTGTAGTCACTGGGATTCACAATTCCATCTACAATCAAAGAGCATTCCGAACCCCACCAATGACAGAATTGGGGCAAACTTCCCACGCAGAACCCCCATGACCAACAGAAAATACTTAAGGCCACCCAGTCCAACTCCCGTCATCAAGTCAAGAAAACATAATCAAAGCCCTCCTGACAAAGAACCATTCAGCCATAGACATAGATAGATAGACAGATAGATAGATAGATAGATAGATAGATAGATAGATAGATAGATAGATAGATAGATAGATAGATATTATTCACACACAGAGAGATATAGATTTGAAAGGGACCCCTAAAGAAGGACAATTATATGTTGCATGTTCCTGAGTGGGTAAATCAGACAATCTCCACATCAACACTGACAAAGAAACAGCAAGAAATACCATTTACCCACAAGCATAAAGAAATTACATATATTAGAAACCAACACTTTCTCATTATTTTATTTTCCAGATCACCAGACTGGGCCACAGCAACGCGTACCAGGGGACAGCTAGTAATATATAATACAGTAAAATATATTAATATAATCATATAGTAATATAACAATATAGTAAAATATAATAATATATTAATGAATGTACTATAATTTGTATTATAATATGTTATAGGGATGCCCTATGGGATTCCTCTCTCTTTGTCTCTCTCTGCATTAGTCATGTACTGTACGGATCCCGGGGAGGTGGCGCATGCGACGCGGCTGATCTCGGACGCCGGCCTGCTGGTGGGCACCACCATCCAGTACACCTGCGTGCCCGGCTTCGTCCTGGAGGGCAGCAGCGCCCTTCTTACCTGCTACAGCCGCGAGACCGGCACCCCTTCCTGGACCTCCCGCCTGCCCTCCTGCGTCCGTGAGTAGGCCCCACTCCTAGTCAGGCCTCCAAGACAGTTGGGCACCCACCCCGCACAACGCCCACTAGGCCACGTTTTCATCTCAGGGGTGTGGCCTAGCAGAGAGGAGAAAGCCTTCTAGCCATAATTTTGGACTTAAGCCCCACCCCCAGCTGCAGGAAACCTATGGGGAGGGAATATGCAAATAAAGGGGTGGAGTGCAGCCAGTAGAAAGTAATCTAGGCTGCCCTAGGCCCCACCCACTGGCTGCAGGGAACCTATGGGAAGACGGAATGCAAATGAAGGTGGAGTGAGTCCTGAAAGACTTTCTCCTGACTGCTAGGCCTCACTCACCCTCCCTCCACCTTCATTTGCATCCTCTCTTCCCATAGGTTCCATGCAGCTGGTGCTTGGGGTCTAACACAGCCAACAAGGCTTTCTACTGGCTGCCAGGCCTCCCGTTATTTGCATGCCTGCTTCCCATAGGTTCCCTGCAGCTGGAGGCGGGGCCGAAGGCATAGTGAGGCCTAGAAGGCTTTCTCCTGACTGCTAGGCCTCACTTATCTCCAGCAGCTTCCTAATGAATTCTAATAGGCTTTCTAATAATAGTAATATTTCTATACCCCGCCACCATCTCCCCGAAGGGACTCAGGGCAGCTTACAAGGTGACAAGCCCAAAAATACAGATTAAAACACACACAATTAAAAAATAAGATAAGATAAAATCAACCGCAACATTAGAAAAACATTACAATCACGTTACGCGTTTTAAAAACAGACTCAGGGCAGCTTACAAGGCGACAAGCCCAAAAATACAGATTAAAACACACACAATTAAAAAAATAAGATAAAATAAAATCAACCGCAATGTTAGAAAAACCTTACAATCACGTTACATATATTAAAAACAGTATCATGGCTGAAAGAATAAGTGTTGAGTGCGGAAGGATCAGGGAATTTATTTATTTTTATTTATTTCAAATATTTGTACCCCACCCTTCTCTACCCCCGAAAGGGGACTCAGGGCAGCTTACAGGCAGCAACAATTCATATACAAACAGGTAAAATAAGAGTTACATAATAAATAAAACATTAGATTAAAAACCATTTAAAATAGTGCAAATTGAATTAGTTGGCCATGTCTAAGTCCGAGTTCTACAATCAACAACTTTTAATCCGAAGCCTGTCCATAGTCCATTTTCCATAGCATTGTCGTAATTTTATTGTCAGCCTGGTATCCAAATGCCTATCCGAATGCCTGGTCCCATAGCCACATCTTCAACTTTTTCCTGAAGGAAAAGAGGGAAGGCGTTCACCTAATTTTGCTGGGGAGCGAGTTCTACAGGTGGGGAGCCACTGCCGAGAAGGCCCTGTCTCTCGTCCCCACCAAGGGCATTTGCGACGAAGGTGGGATCGAGAGTAGGGCCTCCCCAGAAGGTCGTAAGTTTTGAGGTGGGACGTAAGGGGAGATATGTTCGGACAAGTAAGCTGGACCAAAACTGTATAGGGCTTTATAGGTCAAGACCAGCACTTTGAATTGTGCTTGGAACTGGACCAGCAGCCAGTGGAGCTGACATAACAGGGGTGGTATGCTGCAATTGTTCCTAAACAGAGCCCAGGGAAAGTGCAAGGTGCGCTTCAAATTAAGGTCATAGCTGGAAGGGTAACGTCCTTAGGCATTTACAGTAACAGGATTACAGATGGGAGGGCCAAGGAAAGTGCAAAGAGCTATGGCGAGATCGATCCAATTCTCTGGTGAAACCGCCTAATCACAGCGGAACATCCAAATTTTAAACTCCTTTGGACTCTTAATAGGCTTTCTATTGACTGCTAGGCCTCACTTCTCTTCAACAGCTTTCAACTGTCTTCTAATAGGCTTCCTATTGACTTCTAATAGGTTTCCTACCGATTGCTAAGCTTCAATTCTCTTCAACAGCTTCCTATTGACTTCTAATAGGTTTCCTATTGACTCCTAATTGGCTTTCTATTGACTGCTAGGCCTCACCTCTCTTCAACAGCTTCCTATTGACTTTTAATAGGCTTTCTATTGACTGCTAGGCCTTACTTCTCTTCAACAGCTTCCTATTGACTTCTAATAGGCTTTCTGTTGACTCCTAATAGGCTTTCTATTGACTGCTAGGCCTCATTTCTCTTTAACAGCTTTCAACTGTCTTCTAATAGGCTTCCTATTGACTTCTAATAGGCTTCCTACTGATTGCTAAGCTTCAATTCTCTTCAACAGCTTCCTATTGACTTCTAATAGGCTTCCTTTTAACTTCTAATTGGCTTTCTATTGACTGCTAGGACTCACCTCTCTTCAACAGCTTCCTATTGACTTTTAATAGGCTTTCTATTGACTCCTAATAGGCTTCCTACTGACTGCTAAGCCTCACTTCTTTTCAGCAGCTCCCTATTGACTTCTAATAGGCTTTCTGTTGACTCCTAATAGGCTTTCTATTGATTGCTAGGTCTTACTTCTCTTCAACAGCTTTCAACTGTCTTCTAATAGGCTTTCTATTGACTCCTAATAGGCTTCCTATTGACTGCTAGGCCTCACTTCTCTTCAACAGCTTCCTATTGACTTCTTATAGGCTTTCTGTTGACTCCT
This sequence comes from Anolis sagrei, assembly GCF_037176765.1. Taxonomy (NCBI): domain Eukaryota; kingdom Metazoa; phylum Chordata; class Lepidosauria; order Squamata; family Anolidae; genus Anolis; species Anolis sagrei. The sequence goes on along the minus strand of NC_090034.1, from coordinate 60,814,701 downwards.
AATAGGCTTTCTATTGACTGCTAGGCCTCACTTCTCTTCAGCAGCTTCCTATTGACATCTAATAGGCTTTCTATTGACTCATAATAGGCTTTCTATTGGCTGCTAGGCCTCACTTCTTTTCAACAGCTTCCTATTGACTTTTAATAGGCTTTCAGTTGACTCCTAAGAGGCTTCCTATTGCCTGCTAGGCCTCTTCATTAGCTTCCTATTAACTTCTGATAGGTTTTCTGTCGACTCGTAATAGGCTTTCTATTGACTGCTAAGGCTTAGTTCTCTTCAGCAGCTTCCTATTGATTTCTCTTCCTATTGACTTCTAATAGGCTATCTATTGACTTCTAATAGGTTTTCTCCTGACTGCTAGGCCTCACTTCTCTTCAACAGCTTCCTATTGACTTCTAATAGGCTTTCTGTTGACTACTAACAGGCTTTCTTTTGACTGTTAGGCCTCACTTCTCTTTAACAGCGTTCAACTGACTTCTAATAGGCTTTCTATTGACTTCTAATAGACCTCCTACTGAAAGATAGTAGGAAGCCCATTAGGAGCTCATACAAGCCTAGCAGGTTCAGAATGCCCACTAGGCTGCATTTTCCCCTCAGGAGTACGGACTAGCGGACAGAAGAAAACCTTCTAGCTGTACTTTTGGACTTAGGCCCCGCCCCCAGCTACAGGTGACCTGTGGGGAGAGGACATGCAAATGAAGGGGAGGAGTGAGACTTAGCATTCAATAGAAAGCTCCTGAAGAGAAGTGAGGCTCTAGGCCCCGCCCCCAGCTACAAGGAGCCTATGGGAGAGAGGCATGCAAATGAAGGGGAGGGACCTCATAGCCTGACAGTCAATACAAAGCCCTCTATTACTTCTTTGGCTGTAGGCCCTGTGCCTTTTTCCTTTTAGTGCTTTTCTCCTGAGGCTCCACCCCTTCTTCCCTCAAGATATGTCCTTTTAGGCCCCACCTTTGGCTACAGGGAACCTTATTTTATTTTATTTATTTAGAAGTTTTATATATATTCTCACCTCGAACGAGGGAGTCAGGCCGGTTCACAACATGTGTTCAAATACAATAATATACAAAAACAACACAGTGCATCATCATTACAGCTTAAAATATAAGTACAGTAAAAACATCATCATCACATTACCCAAGCCAAGTCGTCAATACAGTCACAGTCACAGTTCATCATCTTCCTTCCATGAGGATGAAGGTTATAGATTCAGTCCCCAAATGCCACGTTCCAAAGCCAGGTCTTTATTAGTTTCCTGAAGGTCAGGAGGGAGGGAGCAGATCTAATCTCTAGTGGGAGGGAGTTCCAAAGCCGAGGAGCCACCACCGAGAAGGCCCTGTCCCTCGTCCCCACCAGACGTGATTGTGAAGGTGGTGGGATCGAGAGCAGGGCCCCTCCGGAAGATCTTAATAACCTTGATGGTTCATAGGGGAGAATCCGTTCGGACAGGTAAACTGGGCCGGAGTTGTTTAGGGCTTTATAGGTCAAAACCAGCACTTTGAATTGTGCACGGAAGCTAATCGGCAGCCAGTGGAGCTGGTGTAACAGAGGGGTTGTATGATCTCTGTACCCCACTCCTTTTAGCAATCTGGCTGCCGCTCGTTGGACTAACTGCAGCTTCCGGGCAGTCTTCAGAGGCAACCCCACGTAGAGAGCATTGCAGTAGTCTAGACAGGATGTAACCAGAGCGTGGACCACCGTAGCCAAGTCAGACTTCCCAAGGTACGGGCGCAGCTAGCGTACAAGCTTTAATTGTGCAAAAGCTCCCCTGACCACCACCGCGACCTGGGGTTCCAGGCTCAGTGGTGAGTCCAGGAGTCCTATGAGAGGGAGGCATGCAAATGAAGGGGAGGGGCCTCAAGAGAGTCAATGCAAAAGCCTCCCACCAGCTACAGGGAACCTATGGGAAGAGGACATGCAAATGACAGGGACACTTAGCAGTCAATAGACATTCTAGGCCATCCTGTGCCTTAGGCTCCGCCCAACAGCTGCAAGGAACCTATGGGAAACTGTCATGCAAATAAAGGGGGAGGAGTGAGGCCTAGCAGTCAATAGGAAGCCTATTGGAAGTCAATAGAAAGCTGAAGAGAAGTGAAGCCTGGTAGTCTGGAGAAAGCCTATTAGGAGTCAATAGAAAGCCTATTAGAAAGTGAATAGGAAGCTACTGGAGAGAAGTGAGGCCTAGCCATCATGGGAAAGCCTATTAGAAGTCAGTAGAAACCTGAAGAGAAGTAAGGTTTAGCAGTCAAGACAAAGCCTTCTAGGCCTTGCTTGTCAGCCATTTTGGGTATCTACTTCTTCAGAGAGGCCCTTTTGCACTGTGTTTCTCCGACTTGGCAGCGTCTATTTTGTTTCAGCGGAGGAGTCCCTGGCATGTGAGAACCCGGGCCTGCCGGAGAATGGCTACCAGATCCTGTACAAGCGCCTGTACCTGCCAGGGGAGTCGCTCACCTTCATGTGCTACGAGGGGTTCGCCCTTGAAGGGGAAGTGGCCATCCAGTGCACTCCTGGGGCACCCTCCAGGTGGAGTGGCCCCCTGCCCACATGCAAAGGTCAGTTGTCATTGTCGCTAAGGTTATCATGAGATGATGCTGCGACAGGAAAGGCCAATACAATATTTTTCTATATTATTATTATCATTACTTCATTTTTTTCCTTTCAGTCAATCAAGCCACATTCGAACGCGCCTTAGAAGGTGAGTCTGAGCTTCGACTTCCTGTATTACATTATATTATATTATTATTATTATTATTATTATTATTATTATTATTATTGCATTGAAGTGACCATAGGGTATTTTTTAAATTTAATATCATTATATTATTATCTTAAGTTTATTTGTATTGTATTATATTTTCATTAGATTATAATATATTATTTTTTATTATATTCTTAGATTATTACCATATATTTCTCTAATCATATAATAATTATATATATTGTATATAACAATAATATATTAATAGCACTAACATGATCTTAGAGTAGCCCAGGAGGGACCAGAACATTCCTAGACCTTCACTTCCTGTTTTGCAGTGGCGGCCACTTCCTTAGAAGGCGGCAACATGGCGCTGGCGATCTTCCTTCCTGTTTTGGTGGTCTCTGTACTCCTGGGTGGTGCTTACATCTACATCACAAGGTAATTGATTTAGACTGCCTTTTAGGTTAGAACGGGGCTAACCTTTGACCCCCCCCCCCCCTTTGACCCCTCATTTTCTGTTTCTCAAGGTGCCGCTCTTACTCGAGTCTCCGCCTCCCACTCATCTATTCACACCCTTACAGTCAGATCACAGTGGAAACGGAGTTCGACAACCCCATCTATGAAACAGGGGTAAGTATGCAAATCTGGCCCTCTGCGTTTCGCATAATATGCAAATCCCTTCCCTTTATTTAAATTGGATATAAGGGGGAAATCCATTCTTTCTCTCAATGGAAATCATATAAATAAGAGAATATAATAATATATAGGTAGGTAGTACCCTGACAATAAGTCCAGTCATGTCTGACTCTGGGGTGTGGTGCTCATCTCCATAATAATATATAATATAATTAAAATATATTAAATATGATTAATATAATTATATATATCAACATATATATGTTTTAATATATTATATTTGAAAACATTGTATTTAATATATTCTGTTATTCTATAATAAAAATACTAATATATTAAATATAATACTACTGGTACTATATCATAAGATATAATGATGTACTGTTTTATTATTTTATTATTAAATAAATAATATATTTAAAATATATAATATACTAGCGAACTGGGTGATGCCCTGAGAATCTGGGAGTTGTAGTTCACCTGCATCAAGAGAGCACTGAACCCAGCCGATGTTGGATCTGAACCAAACTTGCCACACAGACCCAACATGGCCAACTGTGCATACAGGCGGTATTCGGGGGTGATTGACCTGGGAATCTGGGAGTTGTAGTTCACCCATATCCAGAAAGCACTAAACCCAGCTGACAACGGATCTGGATCAAACTTAAGTGGTATTACCAAACTTCCCAAAACAATCAATCACTTCATCTGTACTATTCAATCATTTAGGCACAGACCACTGCGACCCCCAGGACCAAACCTGGCACACAGACCCCCCCCCCCATGACCTACTTTATGTCCTGTTTGGGGGAGGATGGACAATAGATGATGGGACTTGCAGTACCTTGACTCACTTCCAGAGACCACTGCAACCCCCATGCATGATGGACCTGGACCAAACTTGGCACACAGACCTCCCCATGGTGCACTTCATGTCCTGAATGGACCACAGATGATGGGATATGCAGTACTTTCACCTGCTTTGGATCCAATTTCAAATGACCACTATGATCCTCATGAATGATGGGCCTGGACCAAATTTGGCACATAGAACCCCTCATGACCCTCTTTACGTCCTTTGGGAGGATGGATAACAGATGATGGGATCTGCAGTACCTTCACCTGATTCAGTTCCAAGTTCAACAGACCACTGAGACTCACATAAATTATGGACTTGGACCAAACTTAACACACAGATTCCCCATGACCAACAGAACATATTGGAGAAGTTTGGTGAAAAAAAAACTGCAACAGACTTGGACCAAACTTGATGATAGATGAAACTCTCTGTCCCTTCTGGCAGTGGCTGGTCATTTGTGTAGATGTTGAACATGGATGGAGCAAGCACGCTCCCCTGAGGCAGGCCGTTCTTCTGTTTCCGCCATCTGCTTCTCTGGCCCTGGAACTCAACAAAAAAGCTCCTGTTTTGTAGCAGGTTTCCTATGAGGCGGGTGAGGTGGTAGTCCTTTGTGATATTATACATTTTTCTTAGGAGGAGGCGGTGGTTCACAGTATCATAGGCTGCTGACAGGTCTATGAAGACAGCTCCTGTGTTCTGCTGCCTTTCAAAGCCATCTTCTATGTGCTGAGTCAAGTTCAACACTTGCGATGTGCAGCTTCTGCCTTTTCTGAAGCCAGCTTGCTGTGGGATCAGACATGGGTCTATTTTTTCCACAATTCTATGCAGAATAATTGATGTAAAATGTGGTTCAGATTTTCAACTTTGGGGGCGCCACAGATACATAGTCTTTATCATACAATACATTATTTAAAATATTATAAACTATATATATATACTGTAAAATTTAATATTAATAATATTTTGTATTTATATCAGTTGAGATGTTAAATATTTATATTAATAGAAATATAAAATATTGATAGGAATATTAATAATATAAAATATTGATAGTAATATAACACAGAAAATATTAATATTGATCCTTTATATTAATTTAATTAAATAACATAAAATATAATAAATAATAAAATAATTGTTTTTTTATTGACTGAAAATTACTCTTTTTTCACTTTTAGGAAACAAGGGAATATGAAGTTTCCATATAAATCTACACCTTTTTTCGTGTTTAAATCTTTTATTTTATTTCTTCTTTTTTGGGGAATCTATATATATATTTGAAATATATATATTTTTGGACAACGGTTGGTTTTCTGCAAGAAAAGAAGAAAATAATATTGATGTTTTTCTTCCACCAGTTTTTTGGATATGTTTTGATCAATTTTTGGCAAATTTATTTCAAAGAATTTTTTTTAGTTTTTTCTTGCAACTAAAAATCTTAATTAAAAATTATTTTTAATATTTTTTAATATTTTTGAACATTTTCCTTTCTTTTAAGATTTTATTTTATTTATTATTTTAATATTTTATGCATTTAATTTAAAATTTTGTATCAATATTTTAATATTTAATTTTATGCATTTAATTTATTTATTATTTTACTATTTGTGCATTTATTTTATTATGTTCTATTTTTATTTAGATACTGTGCAATTATTTTATATGTTTAATATTTTGTGCATTTATTTTATTGTGTTTTATTTTTAATTGAATATTGTGCATTTATTTTATTTTTATTTTAATATTTTTGTGCCTTTATATTTATATCAAATTTATTATTTTGTTATAATTTCCTTCCATGAAAAAAAAAACAACCAAATGAGCCTGTATTTGGTGGTTTAATCACTTATTTTAATGTATTTTAATGTATTTACACCCCACCCCCCTCAACTAAATGAATAAAAATGTGCCAATTTTTACATGGGTTTTTTGGAAAGAAATAAACAAAATAATAGCCAGGAAAAATCATTCAATATAATTTTTTTCCTTTTTTGTATTTTTTCAGGATTTTAATTTTAATTTATTTTGCATTTATTTTGGGATTTTCAATTCTAATTAATTTTGCATTTGGATTTTTAAAAAGATTATTTATGATTATTAAAATATTTTATTTTGCATTGTGATTTCTAATTTTAATTTTCTTTTCTATTTTTAAAATATCTGTTTTCATTAATAGGATTTTTTGTTATTAAAGGTTCATTTGGTATTTTTTAAATTAATGTATTTAAATTTTCCAATTTTTAATTTAATTATTATTAAATTCTAATTTTAATTTCTTTGCATTTTGGATTTTTAATTGCAGTTCATTTTATTTTTGGATTTTTCATTCTAATTTATCTCTTTTTGCATTAAAGGTGCATTTAGGATTTATTTTTAATTGCAGATAATTTACTTAATATTTGTAATTTTTAATTTTCATTTATTTTTATTTTTGCATTAAAGATACATGTGGAATGCATTCTTAATTATTTTATTTTTATATTTTTAATTATAATTTTTATTTTTTACATTTCGTATGTTTAATTGTAATTGATTTTTTTGGATTTCATAACACTATTTTTTGTATTTTTGTATTTTATATTGCATTTTTTATTTTATTGGATTTAATAACATTATTTTGCATTTTTTGAATTTTTTAAATTGCAATTTATTTTAGTTTTGGATTTTTTAATTTAATTTTTCTTGCTAAAAGGATTAATTGTTGTGGAAAAAGAGGGACTTTTTTGAAAGAAATAAAGGAACTTTTGTGGTTTTTTGGAAAATATTTTGGAAATAATGGGGGAAAACAAACAAGAAAGAAAGGATGGAAATCAATGTGCATTTTGGACTTTTTGCATTGACTTCTATGTGATTTTTTAAAAAGAAAAGAAGGAAACAGAAAAGAAATGAAATAATAAATAAAGAAGTGAAAGAATGAGATTGAAATGAAAGGGGGGAAGGAAGAAATGATTGAAGGAAATAAAAGAGAATGAGATTGAAATAAAGTAAGGGGAAGGAAGGAAAGGAAGGAAGGAGAAAAGGAAGGAAAGAAAAAATAAAGGAAATAAAAGAAAAGGATGAAAGAAGAAAAAGAAGAAAAGAATGGAAAGAAAAATAAAAGGATAGAAAGGATAAGGAAAGAATAGAAGGAAGGAAGGAAGGAAGGAAGGAAGGAATAGAGTAAAGAAAGGAAAGGTTATAGAATAACAGAAGGAAAGAGTAAGATTAAAAGGAAAGAAAGAAGGAAAAGAATGTAATTAAAATGAAGACGAAAGGAAAGAAAGGTAAAAGGAGAAAAGGAAAGATGAATGGAAGGAAAGAAAGGTTGAAAAGAAGAAAGAAAAAAAGTTAACAAAAAGAAAAAAAGAAGGAAATGAGATCAAAAGGAATAAAGGAAGAAAAGGGAAAGAATAGAAAGAAGGAAAAGAATAAGAAAGGAAAAATGAAAAGAAAAGGAAGGAATGAAGGAAAAGATAGAAGGTTATAGATAAAGGAAATAATTAGATTGAAAATAAAGGAAGGAAATAAATAAGAATGAAAAGGAGAAAAAAGAGAAGGAATGAATAAAAAGAAAGGAAACAGAATAATAGGGAAAAAAGGAAAGAATAGAGGAAGGAGATTGAAAGATGAATGAAAGGAAACAATAAGGAAAGAAGGGAATGAATAAGGTTGGAAAAAAGGAAGGAAAGAATGAGATCAAAAGGAAAGAAGAAAGGAAAAGGAAAGATTAATTGAAGGAAACAAGGAAAGGTTAATAATACAAGTGAAAAGTAGGAGAATAGAGGAAAGAAGAATGAAAAGAATGGAATAAAGGAAGGTAAAGAAAAGAATAGAAAGAAGGGAAAGAATAATAGAAGGAAAGATTAATGAAGAGCAAAGGAAGGAATGAGGGAAACAATTGAAGGTTATAGAATAAATGAAGGAAAGAATGAGATTGAAATAAAGGAAAGAAAGATTGAAAGTAAGAAAAGAAAGAACAAAGGAAAAAATTAAGGAAAGAGTGTAAAGGAGGAAGAAAGAATAAAGGAAGGAAAGAATAAAAAGAAAGGAATAAAGGAAGGAAAAGGAAAGAAGGGAAAGAATGATATAAAGAAGGAAGAAAGATGAATCAAGAGAGGGAAGGAATGAAGGAAGTGATAGAAGTGGGTTTTTGTAGGTGTTTTCGGGCTATATGGCCATGTTCTAGAGGCATTTCTCCTGAAGGTGATAGAAGGTTATAGAATAAAGGAAGAAAAGAATGAGATTGAAATAAAGGAAAGAAAGAATAAGATTGAAAAGATAACGAAGGGGAAAAAGAAAATAAGGCTGTAAAGAAGAAAGGAAAGAAATAATAGGAAGAAGGGAAAGAATGGAAGGGGATTGAAAGGAAGGAAGGAAAAATAAGGAAAGGTGAATGAATAAGAAAGAAAAGGAGAAATAATAAAGGAAAGAATGAAAAAGGAATGAAGCAAAGAGATCAAAAGGAAAGAAGGAAGAAAAAAGGAAAGGGAAAGAATAATAGAATGAAAAATGATAAAAAGAAGTTATAGAATAAAGGAAACAATAAAAGAAGGGAAGGAAGGAAGAAAAGACAGGTTGAAAAGGAAGGAACGAAAAATAGGAAGGGAAAGATTGAATGTATTTAAAAGAAGGAAGGAAAGAAAGATTAAAAGGAAAAAGAAAAGGATACAATGAAAGGAAGGAAATAATAAAAAGAGCTGATTGAAAGGAAAGAAGGAAGGAAGAGAAGGAAGAGAAGAATGAATAAATAAAGGAAAGAAGGAAGAGAAGTAAGAAGATGGATTGAAGTGAAAGGAAAAACTGAGATGGAAAAGAAAGAAGGAAAGAATAAAGAATAAAGGAAGGAAATTGAAAGGAAAAAGAATAAAGGAAGGAAAGAGAATGAGATTGAGATGAAGGAAGGGAAGAAAAGGGAAAGAATGAATTTGAAAGAAGGGAGGGAGGGAAGGAGATAAAAAGGAGGGAAGGAAAAAGAATGGAGGAGGAAAAGGAAAGGAAGGAAAGAAAAGTAAATGAAAAGAAAAATAAAGAAGGAAAAGGAAAAATGAATTACAAGAAGGAATCAAATAGGGAGAAGGAAGAATAAAGGACAGGAAGATTAAAAAAGGAAGGGAAAACTAATAGAAGGGAAAGAATAAAAGGAGATTGATAGATGAATGAAGGAAATGATAGGTTATAGAATAAAGGAAAGAAAGATAAAGAGTAAAAGGAGGGAAGGAAAAAGACAAAGGGACGGGAGGAAAGAATGAGGTTGAAAAGGAAGGAAAAATCAGGAAGGAAAGAAAGATCAAAAGGAAGGAGAAGGAAAGATGAATGAAGAAGAGAAAGGGAAGGAAGGAACTGGTAAAAGGTTTTAAAATAAATGAAGGAAAGAATGAGATTAAAAGGAAGGAAGAGAAAACGAGAAAAGGAAGGGAAAACGAGATTGGAAGGAAAGGGGGAAAGTAATAGAAGAGAGAAGGAAAGAAGAATGGAAGGAAGGAACAAAAAAGGAAACAATGGGGAAAAAGGAAAAGAAAGAAGGGAGAAGAAAGGATGGAAGGAAAAACAATAAAAGAAGGAAAGAATGAGATTAAAAGGAAAGAGTGAGATTGAAAAGAAGGAAAGTAATAGAAAGAAGGGAAAGAAGAAAAGGGGGAAAAATGAAAGAATGAGATTAAAAGGAGAAGAAAGGAAGGAGATTGAAATGAAGGAAAAGAAAGATGAATAGAAGGAGGAAATGAAGAAAGGAAGGAAAGAATGAGTTTAAAAGAAGGAAGGTAATAAAGAAATAAGGGAAAGAATGCTAGGAAAAAGGAAAGGATTAATGAAAAGAAGGAAGGAAAAGATAGGATATGGAACAAAGGAAAGAATGAGATTGAAAAGAAAGGAAAGAAAGAAGCAAAGGAAAAGGAAATGAAAGATTAATGGAAAGAAAGAAAGATTGAAAAGATGAAAGGAAATAAAGGAGTGAAAAAATAAAGGAAAAATGAGATCTAAAGGAATAAAGAATGGAAAAGGAAAGAATAGAAAGAAGGGAAAGAATAATAGAAAGAAGGAAAGATTAATGAAAAAGAAGGAAGGAATGAAGGAAAAGATAGAAGGTTATGAAATAAATGAAGGGGGATGAAGAAATAAATGAAGGGGGGAAAGAGATGGAAATGAAAGAAGGAAAGAATAGGGCTGAAATGAAGGAATGAAAAATAAGGAAAGATAGGAAAGAATAAGTGAAAAGGATAATAAAGGAAAGAATTAAACAAAAGAAAGGAAAGATCAAGGGAAAAGAAAGAATAGAAAGAAGGGAAAGAATGATAGAAGAAAGAAACGAATGAAGAAGAGAAAGGAAAGAAAAGATGGAAACGATAAAAATTTATAGAATTAATGAAGGAAAGAATGAAATTGAAATGAAGAAGAATGAAGAGAGGAAAAGGAAGAATAATAGAAGGGAAAGAAAGGAACAAGAAGGAAAGATGAAGGAAGAAAAAAAGTAATAGAAAAAAGGAAAGGAATTAAAGAAGGAAATAATAAGATTAAAAGAAGAAGGAAAACAGGCAGGAAAATAAAGAGAAGGGAAAGAAAACGAGGAGGAAGGAAGCAAAAACAAAAAAAGGAAGTAGAAGGAAGGAAAGAATAAAGGAGAAGGAAGGAAAGGTAACGAATAAAGGACAGAAACATTGAAAGGAAGGAGGAAAGGAAAGATGAATGAAAGGAGGGAAGGAAGATGAATGGAAGGAAAGAAGGAAAAGAATGAGTTTAAAAGAAGAATAAAGGAAAGGGAAATAATACTAGAAAGAAAGGCAAGATTAATGAAGAGAATGAAGGAAAGAAGGGGGAAAGGAAGTAAAGATAGGGAAGGAAAGAATGAGATTGAAAAGAATGAAGGAAAGAATGAGATCAGAAGGAATAAAGGAAATAAAGAGAAAAATAGAAGGGAAAGAATAATAGAAGGAAAGAAAAAGAAATGGAAGCAGTGAAGGAAATGATAGAAAGGTTATGGAATAAATAATAATAATGGAAAGAAAAATATGATTGAAAATGAAGTGTAGAAAGAAAAGACGGATTGTTTCCTATTATTTCCTTTGTGGTTTGTTTGTTTGTTTGTTTACCTGGAATTAAATAAAACAAAGCCGGATCTTGACCTCGTTTTTTGTCTTAATAAGCTTAAATAAATTAATAATAAATAAATGGAGGGGGGGGGGAACAAAACAATGGAGAGTCTTGACGCTTCTGGGAGAGATCATCCGGAGTTTTGGAGTCCGATGCCATGTGTACGCAGACAATGTCCAAATCTATCACTCCTTCCCACCTGTCACTAAGGAGGCTGTTCAGGTCCTGAACTGGTGCTTGTCAGCTGTGATGGTCTGGATGAGGATGAACATTTACCTTAGAAAGTGATCTGGCCACAGTGGTCCACACTCTTGTTACATCTGGAATAGACTATTGCAATGCGCTCTTCTTGGGGCTGCTTTTTGAAGCCCAATGGGTGTCAGGTATAATTATCATCTTCATCATTTAATTACCTATTAATTGCCCTCCATCCAAAATCCTCTAGGCGATTTACAAGCTAAAATTGTAAGAGATAAAAATACATACATACAAAAATTAATAATTAACATAGATCAAATGCTCTTGTGAAAAGCCAGGTCTTAAGTGCTAGAGTAAAAGGCCCTAACTCACGAATGGCTCTCATGTAGGGCGGCAAGGAATTCCACAAGGCAGGGGCAGAAATAGAAAAAGCCCTGCGTCTGATCCTTTCCAAGTGCACTTCTCTAGGACCTGGTATATAAAGTAAGTCACGTTGGGATGGTCGTTGCGACCTCCGATGATGGGAGAATGAGAGACGGTCCCTAAGATACGATGGACCCTGGCCGTAAAGAATTTTAAGGGTCAGAACTAGCATCTTATATAGACCACGGTAATCAGTTGGAAGCCAATGCAAATGCCACAACACTGGTGTTGTGGCATTTGCACACATTTGTAGCCCCATATTGAAGATGTGGGGGGGAGGGGGGAGGAGGGGGAGAGGGGATGTTGGCAAGAGCCTATAAACATAACAACAAGCGCAGGAGAAAGTAATCTTATAGTTCGGAACTGCGGCATAGAGGGGGGGAGGTGTTCCACTAGCCGAGGGGCCCCCATAGAGGTCGTGGTGGGAAGGAGGAGATGCGGGAGAAGGAGACCTCGAATTCGGCTTAATTCGGACCGCTTAGCCAAATTGACTATTCCCAATCGGTCTCCTAAGGTAAATTGGTGTAACCAGGTGAACGGGCCCTCTAGCTTGAAGGTGGTGTTGTTGAACGCCAGATCTGTCAACGGAAAAACAACTTGGATCCAGGATTTAATCCTGGAGGAGCGGGCAGATCTGGCGTGCATCACGGAGACCTGGCTGGATGAAGCGGGGGGCGTAAACCTCTCCCAGCTCTGTCCTCCAGGTTTCTCCGTGCAACACCAACCAAGAGCCGGAGGACGGGGAGGCGGGGTCGCAGTGGTCTATAGAGATTCCATCCATCTAACCAGGAGCCCCATCCCGCAGACCACAAATTTTGAATGCGTCCACCTGAGGGTGGGTGACCGGGACAGATTAGGGATTCTGCTAGTGTACCGTCCACCTCGCTGCACTACAGACTCCCTACCTGAGCTAGCGGGGGTGGTCTCGAGCCTGGCGGTGGAGTCCCAACGGCTCCTTGTGCTGGGGGACTTCAACATCCACGCCGAGACAGCCCTCTCAGGTGCGGCTCAGGACTTCATGTCTGCCATGGCAACCATGGGGCTGTCCCAACAAATAACTGGCCCCACCCACTGTGCTGGACACACATTGGACTTGGTTTTCTGTCAGGGATGGGAGCAGGGTGGCGGTGTAGAGGAGTTGTCCATCTCTCCGTTGCCGTGGACCGACCACTTCCTGATTAGATTTAGGCTCACTGCGCCCCCTAACCTCCGCAAGGGTGGAGGACCCATTAAGATGGTCCGCCCCAGGAGGCTTATGGATCCGAACGGATTCCTGACGGCTCTTGGGGAGTTTCCCGCCACCGCGGTAGGTGATAATGTCGAGGCCTTGGTCGCTCTCTGGAATGGGGAGATGGCCAGGGCTATTGACAAGATCGCTCCGGAACGTCCCCTCTCAAGTAACCGAGCTAAACCAGCCCCTTGGTTCACTGAGGAGCTGGCAGCGATGAAGCGAAGGAAGAGGGTTCTAGAGAGCGTGTGGCGATCGGACCCAAGCGAGTCAAACCGAACACGGTTTGTGTCCTTTCTGAGGGCATATGCCGCGGCAATAAAAGCCGCAAAGAAAACTTTCTTTGCGGCCACTATTGCGTCTGCAAAAAACCGTCCGGCGGAGTTGTTCCGGGTTGTCAGAGGTCTTTTAACTCCCCCCACGGGTGGGAGCCCTGACAACTCGGCAGCGCGCTGTGAAGCATTTGCTCGGTTCTTTGCAGACAAAGTCGCTTTGATCCGTTCCGGGCTGGACGCCACATTAGATGCAGTCTCCGTGGATGTGACACAAGCACCTGCTTGTCAGATTTTGTTGGATTCTTTTCAGTTTGTGAAACCCGAGGATGTGGACAAGGTACTTGGAGGAATGAGACCCACCACGTCCATCCTAGACCCCTGCCCATCCTGGCTTCTTAAGGAGGCCAGAGGGGGATTGGCCGAGTGGGTAACGGTGGTGGTTAATGCCTCCCTTCGGGAAGGCAAGATTCCAGCGAGCCTAAAACAGGCTGTTATAAAGCCGCTGTTGAAGAAACCATCACTTGACCCCACTAAATTGGACAACTTTCGGCCTGTTTCCAATCTTCCCTTCTTGGGCAAAGTCATGGAAAGCGTGGTGGCCTCACAACTCCAGGTATTCTTGAGAGACACGGATTATCTGGATCCGGCACAGTCTGGTTTCAGACCGGGACATGGTACCGAGACGGTCTTGGTCGCCTTAGTGGATGATCTGCGCCGGGAGCTAGACAGGGGGAGTGTGTCCCTGTTGGTGCTCCTGGACCTCTCAGCGGCCTTCGATACCGTAGACCACGGTATTCTTCTGGGGCGCCTTGCAGAGATGGGTCTCGGGGGCACTGCTCTGCAGTGGCTCCGGTCATTTCTGGAGGGTCGTACCCAGAGGGTGTTATTGGGGGACTCCTGTTCAACGCCGCAGCCGTTGACCTGTGGCGTTCCTCAGGGTTCCATCTTGTCCCCCTTGCTGTTTAACATCTACATGAAGCCGCTGGGTGAGATCATCCGGAGTTTCGGGGTGCGGTGTCACCTGTACGCAGATGACGTCCAACTCTGTCACTCCTTCCCACCTGCTACTAAGGAGGCCGTCGAAGTCCTGAACCGGTGCCTGGCCGCTGTAATGGTCTGGATGAGGGCGAACAAACTGAAATTAAATCCAGACAAGACAGAGGTACTCCTGGTCAGTCGCAAGGCCGAACAGGGTATAGGGTTACAGCCTGTGCTGGACGGGGTCGCACTCCCCTTGAAGGCGCAGGTTCGCAGCTTGGGTGTGACCCTGGACTCATCGCTGAGCCTGGAGCCTCAGGTTTCAGCGGTGACCAGGGGAGCATTTGCACAGCTTAGGCTCGTGCGCCAGCTGCGCCCGTATCTTGGGAAGTCTGACTTGGCCACGGTGGTACACGCTTTGGTCACATCCCGCCTCGACTACTGCAACGCTCTCTACGTGGGGCTGCCCTTGAAGACGGCCCGGAAGCTTCAGCTAGTTCAGCGCGCGGCAGCCATGTTGTTAACGGGAGCTGGACGCAGGGAGCATACAACGCCTCTGCTGTCCCAACTCCACTGGCTGCCGATCTGCTACCGGGCCCAATTTAAGGTGCTGGTGTTATCCTACAAAGCCCTAAACGGTTCCGGCCCAAAATACCTTGCAGACCGCATCTCGGCCTACGAGCCCACGAGGGCCTTGAGATCATCCGGGGAGGCCCTTCTCTCGGTCCTGCCTGCCTCACAGGCACGTCTGGCGGGGACGAGGGAGCGGGCCTTCTCGGTGGTGGCCCCCCGGCTGTGGAACACCCTCCCTGCTGAAGTTAGACAGGCGCCCTCCTTGTTGGCCTTTCGTAGGGGCCTGAAAACATGGCTCTTCGAGCAGGCCTTTAACTGAGTGTATTGAATGACCTTGGAATGAACTAGGACTACGAACCTCGGCTATGACCCCAGGACTCGACGAAGCGGATTTTTAGTATAAGTATATGTTGTGTTGTATCTGTCTGGTTTGTATCGTCGTGATCCACTGTATACTGTCTTCTTTGTTGTTGTTCACCGCCCCGAGTCGCCCTCGGGCTGAGAGGGGCGGTCAATAAATACAATAAATAAATAAATAAATAAATTATACGGCATTTCATGGGTGTTCTTGTGAGTAGCCTGGCTGCCACATTCTGAACAATACGGAGCTTTCGGGTCGTAGACATAGGAAGGCCAATATACAGGGCGTTGCAATAGTTCAGCCTAGATGCGACCTTGGCATGGATGACTGTTGCCAGAGCCTCATCAGATAGGTAGGGTGCCAATTGCCTCGCTTGTCATAGATGGAAAAAGGCCTGTTTGCTGGCAGCATCAACCTGAGCTTCCATTGTCAGCTGCGAATCCAAAACAACACCCAAGCTCTTAACGGTAGGCGAAGGAGATAGGGCAGCACCATCGAAGGTGGGTAGCAAATGGGTCAGACCTATCGAGCGGCCATGTCAGAGAATCTCAGTCTTCGCTGGGTTCACCTTCAGTCTACTAGCACGTAGCCAGTTCGACAGAGCCTCCAGACATAAGGTGAAATTGTCTGGTATTAACGTTGCTCCAGGCTCCAAACGCAGAAGGAGTTGGGTGTCGTCTGCATATTGATAGCAGTCTAGGCCAAAACTCCGAGCCAAACTAGCAAGGGGTCTAACATAGATGTTGAAGAGAAGAGGGGAGAGAATTGCACCCCACATAGGAGGGGGGATCTTTCAGAGACTTGATCCATATACTCCACGCATTGGCTCCGGTTTCGGAGAAATGAGTCAAACCAATTGAGGGCCTGACCGCAAACTCCAGACATGGCAAGACGGTGAATCATTAGATCATAGTCAATGGTGTCAAACACTGCAGTAAGGTCGAGAAGTACCAGTAGCGCTGATCCGCCGTTATCAGACTGGCGACGAAGTTCATCTGTAATGGCAACCAGGACTGTCTCCATCCCATGGCCAGGGCGGAAACCTGACTGGAAAGGGTCCAGGCCGGCTGTGTCATCCAAAAATTGTTGCAATTGTCCCAGTACAGCCCGCTCTATCATCTTGCCTAAGAATGGAAGGTTAGAGACAGGACGATAATTGGCAAGGGTCATGGGATCCAAGCTAGGCTTCTTTAGCAAGGGACAAACCCTTGCCTCTTTTAGGTTGTCCGGGAAGACCCCCGTTCAAGAGAGCTATTGATTATATTGCTCAACGGATCGAGTAGACCTTCCAGGCAGCTCTTAACCATCCAAGAGGGGCATGGATCAAGGGAACAGGTGGTTGGTTTTGCAGCAGCCAGGATTCTGGCGATATCTTCCCTGTCAAGCAGAGTAAATCGGTCAAAGATAGGCCCACTAAGTGGTCACAAAGTCTCGAGCTCACTCAAGGTATCGCCTGTAGGGGGCAGTTCCTGCCGAAGCATGGTGATTTTATCAGTGAAAAACTTCTGGAATGCCACTGCTGTAAGAGCCGTGGTTGCTGGGTTCTGGACTAAGGGAGCCGGACTGATCAAAGCACGAACAATTTTGAATAATTGTGCTGGGCGCGATAATTATGGTAATATAATTATGATATAATATAATAAACTCTTTTCTTTATTACCTGTCTAATAATCTTACAATAATACTACTAAGAATAACATGAATGAGTTGCTAATATAGAATTACTATTATATATTTATTATATTATAAAGCCCTAAACGACTCCGGCCCTGTTTACCTCTCCCAACGGATTCTCCCCTATGAACCATCAAGATTATTAAGATCGTCTGGAGAGGCCCTGCCCTCGGTCCCACCGGCCTCACAAGCGTGTCTGGTGGGGACGAGGGACAGGGCCTTCTCAGTGGTGGCCCCTCAACTCTGGAACTCTCTCCCACTGGAGATCAGAACCGCCCCGTCTATCCTGACATTTAAGAAACAGGTGAAGACTTGGTTATGGAGACAGGCATTCGACGAGTGAGCCAACACCCTGAGATATGGATGGAGGATGATGAGCAACGATTTTAGTGTGACGACTGACCATTATAGTTATTGATTGTAATTGCTGTTTTAATGTTTTACTGTAATATGTATTATGATGTTTTATTGATTGTATGTGATATTATGGTTGGAAACCGGTCTGAGTCCCTCAAGAGAGGTGAGAAGGCCGGTATACAAAACTTTAAAATAAATAAATAAATATTAACATGGTAACCTTGTTGTGGTGAGGGGGCTTGCATGTTCCAATGAACCTGTGGGTGCAACAACTGGAGTCGTGCACTCCCAGGAGTGGCCGCA
Organism: Anolis sagrei; assembly: GCF_037176765.1. NCBI lineage: Eukaryota > Metazoa > Chordata > Lepidosauria > Squamata > Anolidae > Anolis > Anolis sagrei. Next base: position 60,797,070 of record NC_090034.1, on the reverse strand, counting down.
GGGGAGGTTCCAGACCAAGCACGATCCAAAGACCAAAAGACCTTAATGACGAAGCAGGTAGGATAACATGACAACATGACATGACAACGGCTGTGAAGGTGGAAGAAGACTGCAACAGGTTAAGAAGCCATGGTTATTGTGTTAACCATGCCACTGGATGGGGCTTCACTGTGAAGACTGTGTTGACTGGCTGTGCACCGACCTCCACACATTAAAAAAAACTCATGCACAGGCGTCTTCCGAGAAAAATCCAAACAAACCAACAAAAGTCCCATGGCGATCAGAGAGTGGCAATGAGGGAAGGACTGTGATATCTGGAACCCCTTGTCACAGACTGGCATGCGGGCGGTGGATATGGACTCAGTTGTTCTACCTCAAGTTGCAAGGCAGTTGAATAGTTCGGCAGCTGTATCCATGACTGAGCGCCCCTTTTGAGGATCCACTCTGCTCACCCCTCCACGGGGAAGAGGCTAGAAAAGGTGCCCTAAACATAGTCTGCCTCTCTTATCCCTGACTGGATGGCCATGTCCAGAGGGGTCACCAACCTGCGGCCAAAATGGAAAAATGAACTTTGGAACATGGAACATACGGACACTGATGGACAACACTGACAGTGAACGCCCCGAATGCAGGACTGCTATCATTGCAAGGGAGCTGGGACGCTGTAACATTGACACAGCAGCACTTCGGAAGACCCAGAGACCAGGAGAGGGACAGCTGAAGGAAGAAAAAGGAGGCTACACCTTCTTCTGGAAGGGACTGCCCAAAGAAGACCAAAGAATGCATGGAGTTGGCTTTGCTATCAGAAATGATCTGGTGAAGCATCTGACCGAAGCACCCACTGGTATCAACGAACGACTCTCAACCCTCCGAACTGAACTTGCCAAAACCCAACAGACAACCATCATAAGTGCCAATGCACCAACACTAGATGCTGATGAAGACCTCAAGGAAAATTTTTACCATCAGCTGGACACCGTCCTGTCAGCCTCACGTCGATACCAGGCAAGATTATGGAAAATATTGTTAAGGAAGTGGTCTTCCACTTTGAAATGAATGCGGTCATTGCTAATAGTCAACACGGATTTATCAAAAACAAGTCATGCCAGACTAATATGATCTCTTTTTTCGATAGTTACAAGCTGGGTAGATGCGGGGAATGCCGTGGATGTAGCGTACCTGGATTTCAGTAAGGCCTTCGACAAGGTCCCCCATGACCTTCTGGCAAGGAAACTAGTCCAATGTGGGCTAGGCAAAACTACGGTGAGGTGGATCTGTAATTGGTTAAGCGGATGAATCCAGAGGGTGATTCTCCCCAATGCTTCCTCTTCATCCTGGAAAGAAGTGACGAGTGGAGTGCCACAAGCAGGGTTCGTCCTGGACCCGGTCCTGTTCAACATCTTTATTAATGACTTAGATGAAGGGCTAGAAGGCATGATCATCAAGTTTGCAGACGACACCAAATTGGGAGGGATAGCCAATACTCCAGAGGACAGGAGCAGAATTCAAAACTATCTTGACAGATTAGAGAGATGATTGGCCAAAACTAACAAAATGAAGTTCAGCAGTGACAAATACAAGATACTCCTCTTTGGCAGAAAAAACGAAATGCAAAGATACAGAATGGGGGACGCCTGGCTCGAGAGCAGTACGTGTGAAAAAGATCTTGGAGTCCTCGTGGACAACAAGTTAAACATGAGCCAACAATGTGATGTGGCGGCAAACAAAGCCAATGGGATTTTGGCCTGCATCAATAGGAGCATAGCGTCTAGATCTAGGGATGTAATGCTACCCCTCTATTCCACTTTGGTTAGACCACACCTGGAATATTGTGTCCAATTCTGGGCACCACAACTGAAGAGAGATATTGACAAGCTGGAATGTGTCCAGAGGAGGGCGACTAAAATGATGAAGGGTCTGAAGAACAAGCTCTGTAGGAGCGGCTTAAAAAGCTGGGCATGTTTAGCCTGAAGAAGAGAAGGCTGAGAGGAGACATGATAGCCATGCATAAATATGTGAGAAGAAGTCATTTGAAGGAGGGAGCAAGTTTGTTTTCTTCTGCCCTGGAGACTAGGACATGGAACAGGTTCACAGTTTGGGAGTGATCCTGGACTCATCGCTAAGCCTGGAGCCCCAGGTGGTCAGGGGAGCTTTTGCACAATTAAAACTTGTGCACCAGCTGAGCCCGTACCTTGGGAAGTCTGACTTGGCCACGGTGGTCCACACTTTGGTTACATCCTGTTTAGATTACTCCAACGCTCTCTACGTGGGGTTGCCTCTGAAGACTGCCCGGAAGCTCCAACTAGTCCAACGTGCGGCAGCCAGAATGCTAACACGAGCAGGGTACAGGGAGCATACTACTCCTCTGTTGCGCCAGCTGCACTGGCTGCCAATTAGCTTCCGAGCACAATTCACCCTCTGAGGAAGCTTGCCATAGATGCAGGCGAAACGTCAGGAGAAATGCCTCTAGAACATGGCCATATAGCCCGAAAAAACCCACAAGAACTGAGTGATCCCAGCCATGAAAGCCTTCGACAATACAATTCAAAGTGCTGGTGTTAACCTATAAAGCCCTAAACGACTCCGGCCCAGTTTACCTGTCCAAACGTATTCTCCCCTGTGAACCATCTAGGTTGTTAAGATCATCTGGAGGGGCCCTGCTCTCGGTCCCACCAGCCTCTCAGGCGCGTCTGGTAGGGACGAGGGACAGGGCCTTCTCGGTGGTGGCCCCTCGACTCTGGAACTCTCTCCCACTGGAGATCAGAACTGCCCCCTCCATTCTGTCGTTCAGAAAACAGGTGAAAACCTGGCTATGGGGTTTGGCTTTCGATGAGTGAATCAATATTTCTGTGATCGGATGGATGACGATGAATGACGGACAACGAATTCACTGACGACTGACCATTGTTATTATGTGAGTGCATTTTGCTGTTTTAACGTTTTAATTGAATATGTTATATGACGTTTTTAATGATTGTTTTGTGATATTATTTTTGGAAACCGGCCCAAGTCCCCCGATAGAGGGGAGAAGACCGGTATACAAAATTGCTAAATAAATAATAATAAATAAATAAACAATGGCTTCAAACTACAGGAAAGGAGACTCCACTTGAACATGAGGAAGAACTTCCTAACGGTAAGAGCTGTTTAGCAGTGGAACTCTCTGCCCCGGAGTGTGGTGGAGGCTCCTTCTTTGGAAGCTTTTAAACAGAGGCTGGATGGCTATCTGTCAGGGGTGCTTTGAATGCAGTATTCCTGCTTCTTTGCAGGGGGTTGGACTGGATGGCCCATGAGGTCTCTTCCAACTCTATGATTTTGTGATTCTATAATATAATATAATATAATATAAAATATAATAGAACAATATAAAATAATAGATTAGAATAATAATGTAAAATCATCTAAATTATATAAAATAACAGAATAATGTGAAATATAATAGAATAATATAAAACAATAGAATATTAATAATATAAACATAGAATAATACAAAATAATATAATAACAAAGTAATACATAATATTCTTTGGAAGCTTTGAAACAGAGGCTGGATGGCCATCTGTCGGGGGTGCTTTGAATGCAATATTCCTGCTTCTTGGCAGAATGGGGTTGGACTGGATGGCCCATGAGGTCTCTTCCAACTCTTTGATTCTATGATTCTACTGTATAATAATAAAATAAAATTTAATGTTTATAAAACAGTATTTGGATGATAATAATATAAATCAGTATTTTGTAATATAATACAATAAGATGATCTTACAACATATATGTAATGGATGTGTTCCTCTATGTATTTCTTCCTTCCTCTCCTCCTTTCTCTCCCTCCCTCATCCCTTCCCCCCCCTCCTTTCTTCCTTCGCAAAGGCTGCTGGGAAATGTAGTTCTTCCCTAGGGAAAGAAAGGAATGGAAGCCCATTCGTAGCAGCAGCAGCAGGTTGGTGCCTTGCTCTCTGTGTTTCTCTCTCTTTTCTCATTCATTCATTCATTCATTCATTCTTTCATTTTCTCTTCCTTCTTTCCTTCCTTCCTTTGAAAAGGATAAGGGAGGTAAAGCCCTCCCTTGGTTTCTTATGATAATTCTATCTATCCTTTTCATTCATTCCTTCTTCTTCCTTCCTTCCTTTCCTCCTTCTCTTTTTCTTCTTCCCTCCTTCTACTAGTTTCCTTCATCCTTTTCTTCTTTCTCTCTGTTTTCCTTCTGTTTATTCCTCCTATTCTTCCTCTTCTCCACTGCCTTCTTCTTTCCTTTTTCTATTCCTTCCTCCTTCCCTTCTTTTCCACCTTTCTCTTTGCTTCTTTCTTTCATTCATTCATTTTCTCTTCCTTCTTTCTTTCCTTCCTTCCTTCCTTTGAAAAGGATAAGGGAGGTAAAGCCCTCCCTTGGTTTCTTATTATCATTCTATCTCTCCTTTTCATTCCTTCCTTCCTTCCTTCCTTCCTTCCTTCCTTCCTTCCTTCCCTCCTTCCTTCTCTTTTTCTTCTTCCCTCCTTCTACTAGTTTCCTTCATCCTTTTCTTCTTTCTCTCTCTATTTTCCTTCTGTTTATTCCCCCCATTTTTCCTCTTCTCCACTGCCTTCTTCTTTCTTTCATTTTCTCTTCCTTCCTTCCTTCCTTCCTTCCTTCCTTTGAAAAGGATAAGGGAGGTAAAGCTCTCCCTTGGTTTCTTATTATCATTCTATCCTTTTAATTAATTCCTTCCTTCCTTCCTTCTCTTTTTCTTCTTCCCTCCTTCTTCTAGTTTCCTTCATCCTTTTCTTCTTTCTCTCTCTGTTTTCCTTCTGTTTATTCCTCCTATTCTTCCTCTTCTCCACTGCCTTCTTCTTTTCTTTTTCTCTTCCTTCCTTCTTCTCTTCTTTTCCACCTTTCTCTCTACTTCTTTCTTTCATTCTTTCCTTCTTCCTATCTTTCATTCTTTCTGCTATTATTATATTATTGTATTATATTTATATTATACTCTTATTACATTATTATATTCATTATATTGTTATGATACACCTATGATTATATTATATTTTAGAATACATGTTATTATATCTATTATATTATCTTATATTTGTTTTGTTTTATTTTATTACATATTTTATTAATATTATACTTCAATACCCCTGTCCACATGGAAGGCTGGGACTGTGTTGGACGACTTGGCTTGTGTAATGTGATGATGTATTTTATTGTATTTTATATTTTAATATATAATGATGATGCATTGTGCTGTTTTTATATTTTATATTTTTTATATTTTTATATTACTGTATATGAACATATGTTGTGAACCGGCCTGAGTCCCTCCTCGGAGGTGAGAACTTATAAATAAATAAATAAATACTTTATTACATTATTATATTATATTATTATGATGCATATATTATTATCCATTATTATTTTATTATATTCCATTATTTTTAGAATATAAATTCTTATTTTTATTATATTATTTTTGTTCTATTATATTATTTTTACACTACATATTTTTATAATCTTATATTATATTATAATTCTTATGGTATATTATTATATTATTATATTGTATTATTTTTTGTTGTTATATTATTATAATACATATATTATTATCCATTCTTATTTTATTGTATTATTCTATATTTTTATAATATATTTTTATATTTTATTATATTTATTATATTATATATTATAATACAGATATCATTATCCATTCTTATTTTATTGTATTATTCTATATTTTTATAATATATTTTTATATTTTATTATATTTATTATATTATATATTATAATACATATATTATTATCCATTATTATTTTATTGTATTATTCTATATTTTTATAATATATTTTTATATTTTATTTATTATATTATAATACATATATTATTTTATATTATGTTTCTAACATTTTTATAATTTTTTATAAAATATATTCTTATATGATTTTTATTATATTATATTTGTATAATAGGTAAAGGGTAAAGGTAGTCCCCTGACATTAAGTCCAGTCATGTCTGACTCTGGGGTGTGGTGCTCATCTCCATTTCTAAGCCGAAGAGCCGGCGTTGTCCGTAGACACCTCCAAGGTCATGTGGCCGGCATGACTGCATGGAGCGCCCTTACCTTCCCGCCGGAGCGGTACCTATTGATCTACTCACATTTGCATGTTTTCGAACTGCTAGGTTGGCAGAAGCTAGGGTTGACAGCGGAAGCTCACGCCGCTTCCCGGAATTGAACCTGCGACCTTTCGATCAACAAGCTCAGCAGCTCAGTGCTTTAACCCACTGCGCCACCGGGGGCTCCTGTATAATACATATATATTATTTTCTATTATTATTTTATTATATTTTATAATATGTACTTTCATAGAATTATAGAATCAAAGAGTTGGAAGAGACCTCATGGGCCATCCAGTCCAACCCCATTCTGCCAAGAAGCAAGAATATTGCATTCAAATCACCCCTGACAGATGGCCATCCAACCTCTGTTTAAAAGCTTCCAAAGAAGGAGCCTCCACCACACTCCGGGGCAGAGAGTTCCACTGCTGAACGGCTCTCACAGTCAGGAAGTTCTTCCACATGTTCAGATGGAATCTCCTCTCTTGTAGTTTGAAGCCATTGTTCCGCATCCTAGTCTCCAAGGAAGCAGAAAACAAGCTTGCTCCCTCCTCCCTGTGGCTTCCTCTCACATACTTATACATGGCTATCATATCTCCTCTCAGCCTTCTCTTCTTCAGGCTAAACATGCCCAGCTCCTTAAGCCGCTCCTCATAGGTCTTGTCCTCCAGACCCTTGATCATTTGAGTCGCCCTCCTCTGGACACATTCCAGCTTGTCAATAGTACTCTCATACTATATTCTTATATTATTTATATTATATTATATTGTTATAATATATTATTTTATATTATTCTAATATTTGTATAACACATATTCTTATATTCTTATGTTTATTTTATAACATTATTATATTACTTTAATATTTATATTATGCTACAATAATACATTCAGAGGTTATTTGTCGGCCTTTAATGAGATGCTAGCATATAATAATACTATAGTCATGTGTAATATGGAGCCCCCGGTGGCACAGTGGGTTAAAGCACTGAGCTGCTGAGCTTGTTGATCGAAAGGTCGCAGGTTCAATTCCGGGGAGCGGCGTGAGCTTCCGCTGTCAGCCCTAGCTTCTGCCAACCTAGCAGTTCGAAAACATGCAAATGTGTGTAGATCAATAGGTACCGCTCCGGCGGGAAGGTAAGGGCGCTCCATGCAGTCATGCCGGCCACATGACCTTGGAGGTGTCTACGGACAATGCTGGCTCTTCGGCTTAGAAATGGAGAAGAGCACCACACCCCAGAGTCAGACATGACTGGACTTAATGTCAGGGGGAAACCTTTACCTTTACCTAATGTGTAATATATAATAATAAAATATAATACAAATATAAAAAATATAGTAATAACCATTGCACCCTACACATGTTCAGAGGCCCTTTGAATCCCATTAATTAGATTAGATTATAATGTGATAATATAAAATTGTAATACTAGCTTGGGTCATTTGAAAAAGGCCTTGTTCATTTGGGGAAGGAGCCCCCGGTAGCACAGTGGGTTAAACTGCTGAGCTGCTGAACTTTCTCACCGAGAGGTCACAGGTTTGAATCTGGGGAGCGAGGTGAGCTCCTGCTGTCAGCCCCAGCTTCTGCCAACTTGGCAGTTTGAAAACATGCAAATGTGAGTAGATCAATAGGTACTGCTCCGGCGGGAAAGTAACGGTGCTCCATGCAGTCATGCCGGCCACATGACCTTGGAGTTGTCTATGGACAAAGCTGGCTGTTCGGCTTAAAAATGGAGATGACCATCAGAGTCGGACATGACTGGACAAAACCATTACATTTACCCTTGTTTGGGGAAGTTTGGTAATACCATTTAGTTAATTAGTAACACTATTTCTTTAAGAAAAGCCAGCCTTTGCTTGTGTTTTGTATGAATGCTCCCATTAGAAATTGCATAAGGATTTGGGAGAACTACAACTCCCAGATTCTCAGCACAATCACCCTGAAACCCCATCAGTATTAACAGTTGGTCATGTTGAGTCTGCAAGTCAAGTTTGGTCCAGATCCTATGTCGGCTGAGTTCAGTGCTCTCTGGATAAGGGAGAACTACAACTCTCAGAATTAAAAAAAAAAAATCACCCCCAGACACCCCCCCCCCCACCTGTATTCCCAGTTGGCCGTGTTGGGTGTGTGTGCCAAGTTTAGTCCAGATCCATTGTCAGCTGGGTTTTGTGCTCTCTGGATAAGGGTGAACTACAACTCCCAGATTCCCAGGGCAATCACCAACAAACCCAGTCAGTTGGCCATGTTGGGTCTGTATGCCAAGTTTGGTCCAGATCCGTCATATGTTAACTTGGCCCTGGACCAAACTACAAGAAAGGAGAGTCCATCTGAACACGAGGAAGAACTTCCTGACTGTGAGAGCCGTTCAGCAGTGGAACTCTCTGCCCCGGAGTGTGGTGGAGGCTCCTTCTTTGGAAGCTTTTAAACAGAGGCTGGATGGCCATCTGTCAGGGGTGCTTTGAATGCAATATTCCTGCTTCTTGGCAGAATGGAGTTGGACTGGATGGCCCATGAGGTCTCTTCCAACTCTTTGATTCTTTGGTCCATTGTCGGTGGGGGTCAGTTTCTCTGGATGCAGGTGAACTATAACTCCCAGAAAACAAGGTCAATGTCCCCCAGACTTCTCCAGTATGTTCTGTTGGTCATTGTGAATCTGTGTGCCAAGGTCCAGCTCCATCATTCGTGTGGGTCTCAGTGGTTTGTTGAAGTTGGAGCTGAATTGGGTGAAAGTACTTCAGATCCTATCATCTGTGGTCCATCTTCTCCGAAGCCACACCAGGACATAAAGAGGGTCATGAGGGGGTCTGTATGTCAAATTTGGTCCATCATTCGTGGGGTTCATAGTGGTCATTTGAATTCAGATCCAAAGCAGGTGAAAGTACTGCATATCCCATCATCTGTGGTCCATCTTCCCCCGACCACTTGCTCCCTCGATCAGTGTCCCTCTTGGTTGGTGAAATCCTGCTTGGAGGGATTACGTGACCCTCTGTTGAAGATCATAAACAGCTCCCTTGAGCAAGGAGTTTTTCCAGAGGGTTCAAAAGAGGCGGTGGTCTCTCCCCTGCTGAAGAAACCAGACTTAGATCCCTCGGTTCCCTCCAGTTACCGCCCAGTTTCGAATCTCTCTTTCCTGGGCAAGGTGATTGAGAGGGCAGCAGCGGAGCAGTTGCAGCAATTCCTAGACGACACAGCCAGACTAGATCCCTTCCAGTCCGGCTTCCGTGCGGGGCATGGGACAGAGACTGTGCTGGTCTCCATCACAGATCACCTTCGATGCCAGCTTGACCAGGACGGGTCAGCACTGCTTGTGTTATTGGATCTCACAGCAGCATTTGACACAGTCGACCACAATCTTTTGACCCACCGCCTGGCTGTTGCTGGAGTCAGGGGGACAGCTTTAAACTGGCTGTCCTCCTTTCTTCACAACCGTGGACAGTGAGTGGAGAGGGGAGGCCTGGTCTCTGAGAGGTCCCCTCTATCTTGTGGGGTTCCTCAGGGGGCCATTCTCTCCCCTCTGTTGTTTAACATCTATATGCGACCACTTGCTCAGCTGGTTCGAGGTTTTGGGCTTGAGTGTTACCAGTACGCCGATGACACTCAGCTGGTCCTGAAGATGGAAGGCCGACCGGACTCTGTACCCGATTGTTTCCATCAGTGCCTCGAGGCCGTTACTGGATGGCTGCGTGCCAGCAGGTTGAGGGTGAATCCAGCAAAGACGGAGATCCAATGGCTGGGTCAACCAGGCAATGGGGATATCCAGCTGCCTACCTTGGTTGGCGAGGTGCTACGCCCGTCATCATTGGTAAAGAGTCTGGGAGTCCTTTTGGACCCTCTGCTGACGATGGAGGCCCAGGTCTCCGCCGTTAGCAGAACCGCCTTTTTTCATCTGTGGCAGGCTAGACGGCTGGCCCCCTACCTGTCCAGGGACGACCTAGCTGCGGTGATCCAGGCTACGGTCATCTCAAGACTGGACTACTGTAACGCCCTCTACATTGGCCTTCCTCTGTCGGTGATCCGGAAGCTCAAGTTGGTACAAAATGCAGCTGCTCGGCTACTTGCGGGAACTCCGATGAGATGCCACATAACCCCAATCTTACTGCAGCCGCATTGGTTACCAATTGAGCACCGGATCACTTTCAAAGTGATGGTACTCACCTTTAAGGCCTTGCATGGTCTGGGGCCGATGTACCTGAGGGACCGCCTCACCCCCTACCAACCCCAGAGATCCCTCCGTTCTGAGGACCAAGATCTATTGGAAATTCCCGTTGTCAAGACCTTGCGTCTAAAAGCAACCAGGAGCAGAGCCTTCACAGCAGTGGCACCATCACTCTGGAATACTCTGCCACTTGAAGTCCGTGCCTTGCGGGACTTACCAGCTTTCCGCAGGGCATGTAAGACATATCTATTTCAACGGGCCTTTGATCTCTGATTGTTTTTAAATTGTTTTAAATTGTTTTTAAATTGTGTTCGATTTTAGCCTGTTCTTGTAAGCCGCTCCGAGCCCCAGGGGAGTGGCAGCATATAAGTTCAAATAATAAATAAATAAAGTGCATCAGGACGTGAAGTGCACCATGGGGGTCCTGTGTGCCAAGTTTGCTCCAGTTTATTTATTATTTATTTATTTATTATTTAAACTTATATGCTGCCACTCCCCTGGGGCTCGGAGCGGCTTACAAGAATAGCTAAAATCTAACAAAGTTTAAAGAGCAATTTAAAACAATTTAAAAACAACAGTATCAAACATTAAAAGCCTGTCGGAACAGGTATGTCTTACATGCCCTGCGGAAATCTGGTAAGTCCCGCAGGGCACGAACTTCAGGTGGCAGAGCATTCCAGAGTGATGGTGCCACTGCTGTGAAGGCTCTGCGTCTGGTTGCCATTAGACGCAAGGTCTTGACACTGGGGACTTCCAATAGATCTTGGTCCTCAGAACGGAGGGATCTCTGGGGTTGGTAGGGGGTGAGACGATACCTCAGATACATTGGCCCCAGACCATGCAAGGCCTTAAAGGTGAGTACCATCATTTTGAAAGTGATCCGGTGCTCAATTGGTAACCTATGCAGCTGTAGTTCTGTTGTGTGGGGGTTGCAGTGGTCTCTGGAAGTGAGTGAAGGTACTGCAAATCCCATCATCCATGGTCCGTCCTCCCCCAAACCGCACCAGGACATAAATTGCGTCACAGGGACTTTGTGTGCCAAGTGTGGTCTTGATCCGTCAATGGTGTAGGTCACAGTAGCCTCAGGAAATGAGTGAAGGTACTGCAAGAATTCACCATGATTTAGAGAAGCTGTAGCTCACCTACATCCAGATCACAATGTGACACCAACCAACGAGGATCTGGACCTCACTTGCCACAGATGATGGGATATGCAGTACATTCACTCACTTCCAGACACCACTGCAACCTCAACGTATGGACCAAATATGGCACACAGACCACCCACGCCCTGCTATACATCTTGGTGTGGTTTTGGGGATGATGGACAATGAGATGTGCAGTACCTTCACCCGATTTGCTTCCCGTAGCCCGCAATGCAGGCCAGGTCGGCCATCCCCTGCCATGCGTTACTGTGGCCCAGTCTGTGTATATGTGTTTTGTGTGTGTATGTTTTTCTGTATGTGTTTATATGTGTGGTTACGTGTATATATTGGTTTGTACTTGAGTCAAGGTTATTTATTACTTTATTATGATTGCTATTACATTTATTATTTTACTCTTATTGTTACATTTACATTATTTTACTCTATTGTTGTTATTACATTTATTATTTTACTCCATTCATTATTGTTATTATTACACTTACTTTTTCACTCTATTTTTATTATTACATTTGTTACTTTATTATAACTGTTATTATTACATTTCCATTATTTTACTCTATTATTATGATTTATTATTTTACTCTTATTGTTACATTTACATTATTTTACTCTATTATTGTTGTTATTACATTTATTGTTTTACTCCATGAATTATTATTAATATAATACAATAATTTAGTACCATAATATAACATTTCATATATTTAATAGAATAATTAATATATTAAGTATAATAATATAATATTTAATATATTAATTATAATAATATAATTAATATAATATAATACTTTAGTACCATAATATACTTACTTACTTAGGTGATCCCTCCTAGCCCAAGGATGATGTTCCTGCAAATGTGGTGTCTTGGCGGTGGATCCGTGGAGCCCTATTCTTGATCCGCATCTTCTCCCATAGTGAGGGCATCGGTTTCCAGATGGAAGGCAGTCCCGGTCGGGGTTGGCTTGACGTGCCTTCTTCTTGGCACGTTTCTTCCTTTCACTCTCAATTCGTGCCTCTTCGAATTCTGCAGCACTGCTGGTCACAGCTGACCTCCAGCTGGAGTGCTCAAGGGCCAGGGCTTCCCAGTTCTCAGTGTCTATGCCAGAGTTTTTAAGGTTGGCTTTGAGCCCATCTTTAAATCTCTTTTCCTGCCCACCAACTTTCCGTTCTTGAGTTCGGAGTAGAGCAACTGCTTTGGGAGACAGTGGTCGGGCATTTGGACAGCATGGCCGGTCCAACAGAGTTGATGGCGGAGGAGCATCGCTTCATAATATAATATTTAATAAATTTATTATAATAATGTAATGTAAGATAATATATTACATTTATTATAAAATATAATATAAGAATTAATATAATCTAACACATTTAGTACCATAATATAACATTTAATAAATTTATTATAATAATGTAATGTAATATAATGTATTACATTTATTATAAAATATAATATAAGAATTAATATAATCTAACACATTTAGTACCATAATATAATATTTAATAAATTTATTATAATAATGTAATGTAATATATTACATTTATTATAAAATATAATATAAGAATTAATATACTCTAACACATTTAGTACCATAATATAACATTTAATAAATTTATTATAATAATGTAATGTAATGTAATATATTACATTTATTATAAAATATAATATAAGAATTAATATAATCTAACACATTTAGTACCATAATATAACATTTAATAAATTTATTATAATAATGTAATGTAAGATAATATATTACATTTATTATAAAATATAATATAAGAATTAATATAATCTAACACATTTAGTACCATAATATAACATTTAATAAATTTATTATAATAATGTAATGTAATATAATGTATTACATTTATTATAAAATATAATATAAGAATTAATATACTCTTAACACATTTAGTACCATAATATAATATTTGATATATTTAATACAATATAAAAATTATAATATAATACAATAATGAATATAATATAATATAATATATTTATTACCAGAATATAATAGTTATTATAAAATAATATTTATTATAATGATTATATTTTATTACCATCCTTTTTACGATTTTCTTTCTATAATATATATGAATAACAATAATGTAGTTAATAAAATTAATAAATATATTTTATTAACTATATTATTATTGTTATTAAGAAAATCCTAAAAAGGGTGGTAATAAAATATAATAATTACAGCGTATTAAATATTACTTTAATAAGTAATAAAGTAATATTTAATACGTTTATAATAATATAATATATAGGCAGGGTGTGCTGTTCTTCTTTCTATAAAAAGCCTCCTCCTCTTCGTGTATTATGCAATCGTCCCATTTAAGAAGCCATAAAAGAAGAGAGAATCCCAGAATATCTCCCTTTGTTGTTTTGTTTATGGAAACTAGGACAATGTTGTTTTCGAGGCATAGACAAACAAACAAAACAAAGTCTAGCCTGGCTTCTTTCTGTCATTAAATACATAATTAAAGCCATCCAACCTCTATTGAAGGAGTCAATTACTAATATATATTGATATTGGTAATGTTATTAAGTATTCTGTTGTATCATACAGTGAATTTCTTCTCCTTCCTTCTCCTCCAGGTGTTGTCCATCTGATGATATTCCCGTTTTTTTGGGAACTAAACTACAAAACATTAGATATATGAGCAACTGAACTGGAGGACTTTTCGCATGACATACAACATCATGGTATTCCTGGACTAGAAGGTTACGCTATCCATAGACTTTTCAGTGCCTGGATCTTTTGATGACCTAGAAGGTGATGCTTTGAATGACCAAGGACATCATGCTATCCCCGGACTAGGACGTGATATATCCATAGACCTTGGGATGACCCAAAATACAATGGGATCCATAGACCATCCGTAATGTCGTCACGTTCCTGAATGAGGTGGTGCCACCCCCATGTGGTTGGATGTCCTAGAACACAATTGGAACCCAATGACTGTTGAACGACCTAGAACATTGCCAACCCATGACGCTGTGCTCTTCCTGAACTAGAAGGTGGTACTTTCCCTAGACTTGGGTGACCTGGAACACCCCACAACCATTGAATATCGACATACAGGGACATTGAGATATGCCTGAACTAGAAGGCGGTACTATCCCTGCTTTTTTAAAAAAAATAATCTTTATTACTTTTCTTAAAATTACTGATATACAGATAGATAGTGCTAGAAACTTTTAGACTTATAAAAGTTTCTTACTGTGCGGGGAAAGAACCAGGTACTATCGCTGCTTTTACATAACTAGAACACAACACCCCCTGTGGCTGTTGAATGGCCTAGAACGCAAACACTCCATAACATTGTGGCATTCACGGACTAGAAGGCGGTGATATTTCCAGGCTTTTGTGTGACCTAGAACACAACAACAACCTGTGGTGGTTGAATGACCTAGAACATTGACACACCAAGGTGTTGTGGCATTCCTGAACTAGAAGGTGGTATTATCCCTACTTCTGGATGACCTAGAACACAACAACAATGCCATGTGACTGTTGAACAAACTAGAACCTCAACACCAGGACATTGTGGCATTCCTCAACTAAAAGGTGGCAATATTCCTGGACTTTTGGATGACCTAGAACAACACGACAATGCCCCACAACTATTGAACAACCTAGAACATTGCCCGACCAGGATGTTGTGGAATTCCTCAACTAGAAGGCAATGATATTATTATTATTAGTATTACGGAAACTTCTATACTGCTTTTCTCCAGTACAGACCCAAGGTGGCTCACATCATATTAAAAAATATACATACAAATAGTTCAAAACTGAAACCAAACCCGGACATTTGGATGACCTAGAATGCCATGCAATCACTCAACTGGGTGATATATCCATAGACTTTGGCATACCCTAGAACACTGCGATTCTCCATGACTGTTGGGCAACCTAGACCATCAACACACCATAATACTGTGGCATTCCTGAACTAGAAGGCAACACTATACAGCCTTAATGTTGGATGACCGAGAACATCACCATACCAGAATGCCATGGCTAGGAGGCAATGCTATTCCCAGACCATGAATGCTGAATGACCTGAAACATCACCATGTCATGACATCACGGTATTACCTGAAGTAGATTATATCCCCAGGCTTTTGAGATGACTGAGAGAGCCAGAACACAACAATGCCTCATGACTGTTGAACAACCTAGAGCATCCCCCTACCAGGACGTTATGATATTGCTGAACTAGATGGCGGCACCCAAACATCCTGTGATGGCTAAATGACCTAGAACATCATGACACCCAGTGTTGATTGGATAATCTAGAATGCATCATTGGTTAAATCAACTACAACATATAATTGGTCGGATTAACCTGAACACATTATTGTTGAAAAACTTAGAACACATTGCTGGTTGGATAAACTAGAACACATTTTTGTTGAACTACCTAGAACACATGGTTGGTCAGATTGCCAGGAACATATGGTTTGACTACAGTATTGAATGGATGACCTAGAACACATATTCGCCTAGAACACATTTTTGGTTGCCTACAACACATTTTATTGAATTACCTAGGATACATCATTGGTTAGATGAACTAGAACACATCATAGGTTGGATTAACTGGAACACATTTTTGATTGGATCAACTAAAACACATTGTTTGTTAGATGACCTAATTCAGATTTTTTGTTGAATTACCTGGAATAGAATGTTAGTTGGATTGCCTAGAACATTCTTACCCCGATTGCCTAGAACACTTTCGTGATTGGATTGTCTAGGACACCTTGTTGTTTTGACTATACAGAACACATTGCCGGTTGGATGAACTAGAATCTGCTGCCAGTTGGGCAGCCTGGAATCCGCCAGGGCATGGGCTTCCTGTCGGCTCTGTCCTTGCGCGACCTGGTCGCCGCAGGGATCCACGCCTTCCGGGACAGCGACACATTTGCCGTGGCAGCAACCACCGCGCTGGCCGCCCTGTTTGTGTGGTACTGCTACCGGGTTGGCCGCGAGCAGCAGCAGCGTGCCCGGGCCCGGAACCCAGTTGCAACCCGCCCTGATGCCCTTCCAGATGGTTCTGGGCCATTCTCGAACTCCCGGCTGTACCGGAACCTGCAGGAATATGCCAAGCGCTACTCATGGTCAGGGATGGGCCGCATCCACAAGGCCATCCGGAACAACCCAGCGGCGGCCTTCCGGAACACCCCATCAATCCAGAACCCAGGAGTGTTCTTCCTCCAGGACCTTCCCACTTCCCCATACTTTCCCCGAGAAGCCCAGAAGCATGATGTTGAGTTGCTGGAGCGCAACTTCCAGACCATCCTGGCCGAGTTTGAGGGACTCCCCTATTTGAATGACAATGAATATTCGCATCCTCATTATAATAACCCACCCCCAGGGTGGAAGGTGAAGGCCACGCCCACCGGAGAGCACGTAACCTTCGACCTGGTTTCCCGGGGGTTAGTTGTTGGGCGGAATTGCCGCCATTGCCCAAAGACGTACAGGTTGTATTATTATTGTTTTTGTTTTTATATTGTTATTATGTTTTTATTTCATTATTATATTATGGTATTATATTATTATATTATAATTGATATTATTATATTATATTTATACATTATTATTATTTTATATTTTATTATTATATTTTTATTATTGTTGTACCATATTTGTATTATGATATTTATACATTATATCTACATTACACATTTATATATAATATATTTATTTACTAATTTGTAAATATATATGTAATATTTCTATCTTATATCTTATTATATTCTATTATTATACTATAATAGATATAATTTATTTGTAATATTTATTATATTATATTTAATATGTATTTATTACTTATATTAATTATATATTTATTTTATTTCATATTTATTTAATATTATACATATGTAATATCTATATCTTATATTTTATATATTATGATATTTACCTATTTAATTCATTCATTTATTATATTCACTTATATTTAATTGTATTTTATTTATCTATCTATATATGTGTATGTGTGTTTGTATTTATCATATTTACTTATTTTTTAATATTATTTTAATATTATTTTTATTATATTTGTTATATTTATCATATAAATAACATTTATTAAATTTAATATATATATTTGTTATATTTATTCAATATAATGATGATATAACCAGGTTGTTGTCGGGGCTGCGGACCTGCATGGCAACAGGGAATGTCTTTGGGAACGCCCGATTCTGCGTCCTCCGACCCGGAACCACAACCGAGGAGCGATACGGGCCCTCCAACATACGCCTACGCTGCCACCTGGGTAAGATTCACATTAACATATTGCTATTATTATATTATTTATGTATGTGTATGCATTATATTTACTATATGTGTATTGTGAGATATTATTATTATTAATAATAATAATATTAATAATAATAATACATTTTATTTATTTATTTATTATATTTATTTGTATTATGTATGTATTATATTTACTATAATTTAATTTAATTTTTATATATAATACTTATATATATTATAATAAATATATCTACATTACACATTTCTATATAATATATTTATTTACTAATTTGTAAATATATATGTAAAAAAGCGGTGATCAGGCCCCTTCAGCCGAGGTTTTTCAGAGCTATTTTGCAGACAAGATCTCACTACTTCGCTGGGACCTCCTTGCCACAATTGATACAGTGAGAGAACTTGAGACTCCGTGGCCACTTGCTGGGCCCGTCCTCAACCGGTTCCTCCCACTGGACGCAGGGGCTGTCAATAGGCTCATAGCTGCAGCTAGACCGACCACTTGCTCCCTCGATCCGTGTCCCTCTTGGTTGGTGAAATCCTGCTTGGAGGGATTACGTGACCCTCTGCTGAAGATCACAAACAGCTCCCTTGAGCAAGGAGTTTTTCCAGAGGGTTTAAAAGAGGCGGTGGTCTCTCCCCTGCTGAAGAAACCAGACTTAGATCCCTCGGTTCCCTCCAGTTACCGCCCAGTTTCGAATCTCTCGTTCCTGGGCAAGGTGATTGAGAGGGCAGCAGCGGAGCAGTTGCAGCAATTCCTAGGCGACACAGGCGGACTAGATTCCTTCCAGTCTGGCTTCCTTGCGGGGCACAGGACAGAGACTGTGCTGGTCTCCACCACAGATCACCTCCGATGCCAGCTTGACCAGGGCAGGTCAGCACTGCTTGTGCTATTGGATCTCACAGCAGCATTTGACACAGTCGACCACAATCTTTTGACCCACCGCCTTGCTGCTGCTTTAGTCAGGGGGACAGCTTTAAACTGGCTGTCCTCCTTTCTTCACAACCGTGGACAGCGAGTGGAGAGGGGAGGTCTGGTCTCTGAGAGGTCCCCTCTATCTTGTGGGGTTCCTCAGGGGGCCATTCTCTCCCCTCTGTTGTTTAACATCTATATGCAACCACTTGCCCAGCTGGTTCGAGGTTATGGGCTTGAGTGTTATCAGTACGCTGATGACACTCAGCTTGTGCTGAAGATGGAAGGCCGACCGGACTCTGTACCCGATTGTTTCCATCAGTGCCTTGAGGCCGTTACTGGATGGCTGCGTGCCAGCAGGTTGAGGGTGAATCCAGCAAAGACGGAGATCCTATGGCTGGGTCGACCGGGCAGTGGGGACATCCAGCTGCCTACCCTGGATGGCAAGACACTACGCCCGTCATCATTGGTAAAGAGTCTGGGAGTCCTTTTGGACCCTCTGCTGATGACGGAGGCCCAGGTCTCCGCCATGAGCAGAACTGCCTTCTTTCATCTGTGGCAGGCTAGACGGCTGGCCCCCTCCCTGTCCAGGGATGACCTAGCTACGGTGATCCAGGCCACAGTCATCTCAAGACTGGACTACTGTAACGCCCTCTACATTGGCCTTCCTCTGACGGTGATCCGGAAGCTCAAGTTGGTACAAAATGCAGCTGCTCGGCTTCTTGCGGGAATTCCGATGAGATGCCACATAACACCAATCTTACTGCAGCTGCATTGGTTACCAATTAAGCACTGGATCACTTTCAAAGTGATGGTACTCACCTTTTAGGCCTTGCATGGTCTGGGGCCGATGTACCTGAGGGACCGCCTCACCCCCTACCAACCCCAGAGATCCCTCCGTTCTGAGGACCAAGATCTATTGGAAATTCACAGTCTAACAACAACCAGACGCAGAGCCTTCACAGCAGTGGCACCATCACTCTGGAATACTCTGCCACCTGAAGTCCGTGCCTTGCGGGACTGATCCTGACAAAAACTGTGTCATGCAGTGTCAGTGTGGCATGTTTAGTCCAGGTCTGTCATGCGTGGGGATTGCAGTGGTCTTTGGGAGCCGAATTGGGTGGAGGTACTGCAAATTCCATCTTTCGTGGTCCGTCCGTCCTCCAAACTTCACCAGGACGTGGGGGTCGCAGTGGTCTGTGGAAGTGAGTGAAGGTACTGCAAATCCCATCATCCATTGCAAGTTTGGCTTTAATGGAGTCAGTCTCGATGACCTTGTGTTCCTTTGCAGGTCTGAAGACTCCCAGTAATTGTGAACTGGTGGTTGGCGGGGAACCCCAATGCTGGGCTCAAGGGAGGTGCCTTCTCTTCGATGACTCTTTCTTGCATACCGCCAGACATGCAGGTATTATGTCATCACCATCATCATTATTATATTTAATATTTTGCATGTCGTTTTAATATATTATTATATTTTATAATATTATACTCTAATGTAATATTACTATGTTATATTATATTATTATATTATATTTTATAATATTATACTCTAATGTAATATTACTATATTATATTATATTTTATAATATTATACTCTAATGTAATACTACTATATTATATTAGATTATAATATTATATTTTATAATATACTCAAATGTAATATTACTATATTATATTAGATTATAATATTATATTTTATAATATTATACTCTAATGTAATATTACTATATTATATTAGATTATTATATTTTATAATATTATACTCTAATGTAATATTACTATATTATATTAGATTATTATATTATATTTTATAATATTATACTCTAATGTAATATTACTATATTATATTATATTATATTATTATATAGTATTATTATATTTAATATAATGCTGTTTTAATATTATTAATTTAATATTTTAAGTGTTATTTTAATATATCATATTTTTATAATATACTATAATATTATATAATAATATATATATTATGACATATTATTATATTTAATATTTTATATATATATATATATATATATATATATATATATATATATACTAATGTATTGTCGAAGGCTTTCATGGCTGGAATCACTAGGTTCTTGTGGGTTTTTTCGGGCTATAGGGCCATGTTCTAGAGGCATTTCTCCTGACGTTTCGCCTGCATCTATGGCAAGCATCCTCAGAGGTAGTGAGGATGCTTGCCATAGATGCAGGTGAAACGTCAGGAGAAATGCCTCTAGAACATGGCCCTATAGCCCGAAAAAACCCACAAGAACCTATATACTAATGATTATCTTTAATATTTGGAATGTAATTTGAATATAATAATATATTATTATTTAATATAAAGTTTTTATTATGAGATATTATTCTATTTAATATTTAAATGTTTTTAAATATATTATTATATTTGTTTAATGTACTATATTATTAGATGGTACTACAATATTTTACTTTTATATATTATATTATTTTATTTAATATATTTTATTTTTATATATTATTTTATTTTATTAATTTCATATTTTAAAATACCAGAATAATATTATTATATATTATGTTACATTATTATATCACAATATTATATTATATTATATTATATTATATTATATTATATTATTCTAGGTCCTGTGGAAGAGGGCCCTCGTGTGGTCTTCCTGGTGGACTTGTGGCACCCCAACGTGGCCGCGGCTGAGAGGCAGGCCCTTGACTTCATCTTCGCTCCGGGACGGTGATGGTGATCATGAGGATGATGATCACAATGGCGGTGAAAGAACAAGGAGGAAAAACTGGAAGTCTCAACAAGGAGTCCTGGTGCAATTGCACAAGAGCCATCACATGAGGGTTTCCCGCCATGTGAACATTTCCAGAAATACAACCTACCTGTCACTTTGCTGACAATGTGCGAGATAATGTCTTCACACGAGTGGACGTGGACACAATCACTCTTGTGCAAGATATTATTGTTATGATATTATTGTTAGAAGTGTGATAAGCAGCTTTGCACAAGTGCAACCAAAGTGTGAACCTCACTCTCTTATTTATTTATTTTTGGACCAGCGAGCTGCAATCATGTAAATAACACTCTTGAGTCCCACTTGTGCAAATTATCCTGATTTCTTCCGGGGGAAAAAAACACCTTTTGCACAATCACTGTGCATGAGTTGGGGGGAAGAAACCAAGCCTTTTTTTGGCTGATAAGCTCCTTTGCACAGGTGTGCAATTGTGAACACACACATACACACCATTGTGAATTTTTCCTAATTGGGAAACTATTATGTGATCTCACAAGTGAAACCGTATCAAACACGAGTGATGCGCAATCCGTGCAGAACGATTTTTATGTCAATCACTGCCTTTGCACAAAGCACACAAATTATTATTATTATTGTTATTATTTTGCTGTGTGAGACTTTTGTCAGTTTTGCACTTTTACGTGACGGTGTGCACCATTGCAGTCATGCAAATGTGCACACTCATAGTGCAAATTAGTGTTTGTAGAGTGGTGAGAATCCACCTTTTCCTGGCATTTTGCACTAGTGCTCCTCATGCGAAAATTCTCGCACGAGGGAAGAAAAAAAAGATATGTAATCGTATTTTGTGCACTTTTGTCCGTTTTTTCCTCGTGCGTTTTGTTCTGAAAATTTCTGAAAAGAGGGTCGTCTTTTGTCGTCGACGTCTTTGTTAATTAAATATATATTTCTCACAAATAAAACAGGGATAAAAGACAGGTAATTAGTGACACTTGTGAACCGACCGAGGGGGAGATACAATTGTGATCTTTTCCTGTGAAATAAGCGTATTGTATTTTTTTAATAATATATTTATTATTATTTGAAAATTCAGTTTTATTGTTGTCTATGAGCCTCTTTTAGCCTAATATTATTTTGTCTATTTTATCATTACATGTTATAATATTATCACATTTTTTCATATATTTTTATTATTGTAAATAATATTATTATTCCAATCTGCCATTATTATTGTTGCTGTTATTTTCATAGTATATTATTACATTTTATTTTCCTATTAGAATTTTTTATTATTCTATTTTTATCATTTTCATAATATATTTTATTATAATATTTGATTAGTGTTGTATTATTTTTATTATTTTCACAGTATATTTTATAACTATTGTATTTTATTTTCATACTACAATTTATTATTATTATTCTATTATTATTTTCATAATATATTTTATTATAATATTTGATTAGTGTTGTATTCTTTTTTATTATTTTCACAGTATATTTTATAACTATTGTATTTTATTTTCATACTACAACTTATAATTATTTTTCTATTATTATTTTCATAATATATTTTATTATAGTATTTTGTTAGGATTGTATCTTGTTTCCATATTACAATCTATTACTGTTATTCTATTGTTTATTTATTTTCATAATAAAATTATTTACAATATTTTATTAGTGTTGCATTTTATTCTCATATTACAATTTATTATTTTTTATTATTTTTATTATTTGCATAATATATTTTATTGTCATATTTTACTAATGTTGTATTTTATTTTCTATTAGAATTTATTATTCCTTTCTATTATTTTTATTATTTTCATACTATATTTCATTATCATATTTAATTAGCATTATATTTTATTATTATTTTTCTACTTTCTATTTTTTATTATTTTCCTAATATATTTATTATTATATTTTATTAGCATTGTATTTTATTTTCATATTACAATCTATTCTGTTTTTATTATTTTTATTATTATATTATATTTTCAGATTATTTTTACTAAATCATTTATCTATATATCTATCTTATTTATCTATACACATAATACAAGTGGAAAATGTGTATGTGGCGGAGGTGTCCACTTACACAGCCTCTGGCCTACAGAACAGACATCCCAGGGTTCCTTTCTCTCCTCAAATTTGCATGACCCCACCTCTCACTACATTCAGAGATATTACCAAATTTCCCAAAACAAACAATGCCATTCTCATATAATATAATAGTGTTTGAATGTATGTATTGTATGTATGTGTGTGGCAGCTTCCTGATTGGCTGCCACTTCCACAGGCCACTGTGACCCCCACAAATGACGGACCTGGACCAAACTTGGTACACAGAACCCCCATGACCCACTTTACATCCTGGTGTAGTTTAGGAGAGGATGAACCATGGATGATGGGATTTCCAGTACTTTCAATCACTTCTGCTCCCATAGACCACTGTGACCCCCCATCAATGACGAATCAGGACCAAACTTGGCACACAGTACCCCCCATGGCCTAATTTACATCCTGGTGTGGTTTGGGGGCAGATGGACCAAGGATGATGGGATTTGTAGTACCTTCACTCACTTCCAGAGATCACTGTGACTCCCATGAATGACAGGCCTGGACTATTTATTTTTATTTATTTCGCAGTTTTGTATACTGGTCTTCTCACCTCCGTTCGAGGTACTCAAGCCGGTTTCCAACATCAATATTACAGTCAGTCATTAAAACATCATATTCTAAATCACACTAAACATTAAAATAGCAAAATACAGTCATGTGATTACAGTGGTCAGTCGTCATCAAAAATCATTATTCGTCGTCATCCATCCATATCACAGGATCATGGTTCATTTGTCGAAAGCCAATCCCCAAAGCCAAGTTTTCACCTGTTTCCTGAACGTTAAGATCGAAGGGGCAGTTCTGATCTCCAGTGGAAGGGAGTTCCAGAGTCGAGGAGCCACCACCGAGAAGGCCCTGTCTCTCGTCCCCACCAGCTGCGCCTGTGAGGCCGGTGGGATCGAGAGCAGGGCCCCTTCAGACGATCTTAGCAATCTTGATGGTTCATAGGGGAGGATACGTTCGGACAGGTAAATTGGGCCGGAGTCGTTTAGGGCTTTATAGGTTAAGACCAGCACTTTGAATTGTGCTCAGAAGCTGACTGGCAGCCAGTGGAGCTGGTGCAACAGAGGAGTAGTATGCTCCCTGTACCCCGCTCCCGTTAGTAGTCTGGCTGCCGCATGTTGGACTAATGGAAGCTTCCGGGCAGTCTTCAGAGGCAACCCCACGTAGAGAGCGTTGTAGTAGTCTATGCGGGATGTAACCAGAGCGTGGACTACCGTGGCCAAGTCAGACTTCCCAAGGAACGGGCGCAGCTGGCGCACACGTTTTAATTGTGCAAAAGCTCCCCTGACCACCGCCGAGACCTGGGGTTCCAGGCTTAGCGATGAGTCCAGGATCACTCCCAAGCTGCGAACCTGCGCCTTCAGGGGGAGTGTGACCCCGTCAAGCACAGGCTGTAACCCTATGCCCTGTTCGGCCTTTCGACTGACCAGGAGTACCTCTGTCTTGTCTGGGTTTAGTTTCAATCTGTTGCCCCTCATCCAGTCCGTTACAGCGGCCAAGCACCGGTTCAGGACTTGAACAGCCTCCTTAGTAGCAGGTGGAAAGGAGTAACAGAGTTGGACATCATCTGAGTACGGATGACACCGCACCCCGAAACTCCGGATGATCTCTCCCAACGGTTTCATGTAGATGTTAAATAACGTAGGGGACAGTACTGAACCTTGCGGGACCCCACAGTACAATGGCCGTGGGGTTGAGCAGGAGTCCCCTAGCGACACCTTCTGGGATCGCCCCACGAGAAAGGACTGGAGCCACTGCAGAGCAGTACCCCCAAGGCCCATTCCCGCGAGGTGTCCCAGAAGGATACCATGGTCGACGGTATCGAAGGCCGAAGAGAGGTCCAGCAGAACCAACAGGGACACACTCCCCCTGTCCAGTTCCCGACGAAGATCATCCACTAAGGCGACCAAGGCTGTCTCGGTACCATGCCCCGGCAGATTCATTGGTTATTGATTGCTCTGCGCCGGATCTAGACTAAACTTGGCACACAGACCCATTGTGGCCCACTTAATGTCTTGGTGTAGTTTGGGGAAGGATAGACCAACGGTTGAGTGTCCATCACCCTTAAACACGCACACACACACAAAACCCCAGTGGAACCGATGTAACCCCCCCCCCCCCCAATTTTTTTATTTTTGTCGTGTCAGGAGTGACTGCAAGTCGCTCCTGGTGTGAGAGAATTGGCTGTCTGCAAGGATGTTGCCCAGGGGACGCCTGGATGATTTGATGTTTTTATCATCCTTGTGGGAGGCCTCTCTCATGTCCCCGCATGAGGAGCTGGAACTGATAGAGGGAGCTCATCCGCCTCTCCCCGGATTTGAACCTGCGACCTGTCGGTCTTCAGTCCTGCCGGCACAGGGGTTTAACCCACTGCGCCACCGGGGGCCCCACCCCCAAAATACACAATATATACATATACACATACAGTCATATACTTATACACATGCACACATTCATACACACACACACAAGTACACACTCACACATATACATATACACATGCACACATATACATATACAAATATGCATATAGACAAGCACACATATACACAATATGCATGTACACATATAAACACACTAATCTATATAAATAAAAATGTAATGTTCATTTGTGGTATTCACAGAACTCAAAAACCAGCGGGCAGATTGACACCAAATTTGGACAGCATACACCTAACAACCCAATGTATGTCCTTCAGTCAAAAATGTTTGATTTTGTCATTTGGGAGTTGTAGTTCTTGGGATTTATAGTTCACCTACAATCAAAGAGCATTCTGAACTCCACCAATGATGGAATTGAACCAAAGGACTCCCATGACCAACAGAAAACACTAGAAGGGTTTGGTGGGCATTGACCTTGAGTTTTGAAGTTGTAGTACATCTACATCCAGAGAGAACTTTGGACTCAAACAATGAAGGATCTGGACCAAACTTGGCACGAATATTCCATATGCCCAACTAGGAACACAGATGGAGTTTAAGGGAAATAGACCTTGACATTTGGGAGTTGTAGTTGCTGGGATTTATAGTTCACCTACAATCAAAGAGCGTTCTGAACCCCACCAATGATGGAATTCAACCAAACATGGCATACAGGACTTCCATGACCAACAGAAAACACTAGAAGGGTTTGGTGGGCATTGACCTTGAGTTTTGAAGTTGTAGTACATCTACATCCAGAGAGAACTTTGGACTCAAACAATGAAGGATCTGGACCAAACTTGGCACGAATATTCCATATGCCCAACTAGGAACACAGATGGAGCTTGGGGAAAATAGACCTTGACATTTGGGAGTTGTACTTACTGGGATTTATAGTTTCCCTACAATCAAAGAGCATTCTGAAGACCATGAACGATAGAATTAGGGCAAACTTCCCACACAGAACCCTCATGACCAGTACAAAATACTTAAGGCCATCCAGTCCAACTCCCTTCACCAGGGCAAGAAAACGTAATCAAATACTGTTTACTCACAAGCAGAAAGAAATTACATATATTAGAAACCAACACTTTCTCATTACTTTATTTTCCAGATCACCAGACTGGGCCACAGCAACGCGTGGCAGGGACAGTTAGTACACAAATATATACACACACATATACACCCACAAATACACATATATGCACAAATATATACATGCACACAAAACACATATACACAGACTGGGCCACAGCCACGCGTGACAGGGGTCGGCTAGTAATAAATATATAATAATATAATCATACAATAATAAATATAATCATACAATAAATAAAATAAACAAACTAATATAATCTATATAAATAAAAATGTAACATTCATTTGTGGGATTAACAGAACTCAAAACCCAATGGACGAATTGGCACCAAATTTGGACACAAGACACCTAACAACCGAATGTATGTCCTTCACTCAAAAAATTTGATTTTGTCATTTGGGAGTTGTAGTTGCTGGGATTTATAGTTCACCTACAATCAAAGAGCATTCTGAACCCCACCAACGATGGAATTGAACCAAACTTGGCACACAGTTCTCCCATGACCAACAGAAAATACTGGAAGGGTTTGGTGGGCAGTATCCTTTGGTTTTGGAGTTGTAGTTCACCTACATCCAGAGAGCACTGTGGACTCAAACAATGATGGGTCCGGACCAAACTCTACACAAATACTCAATGTGCCCAAATGTGAACACTGGTGGGGTTTGGGGAAAATAGAATCTTGACATTTGGGAGTTGTAGTTGCTGGGATTTGTAGTTCACCTACTATCAAAGAGCATTCTGAACCCCACCAACGACGGAATTGAACCAAACTTGGCACACAGAACTCCCATGACCAACAGAAAATACTGGAAGTCCTTTGGTTTTGGAGTTGTAGTTCACCTACATCCAGAGATCACTGTGGACTCAAACAATGATGGGTCTGGACCAAACTCTACACGAATACCCAAGATGCCCAAATGTGAACACTGGTAGAGTTTGGGGAAAATAGAATCTTGACATTTGAGAGTTGTAGTTGCTGGGATTTGTAGTTCACCTACAATCACAGAGCATTCTGAATCCCACCAACGATAGAATTGGGCCAAACCTCCCACACAGAACCCCCATGTGGGCCAAAGCAACGCATGGCAGGGGACGGCTAGTAATAAATATAATAAATATTTCTCTGTGGTCTTTGTTGCTGCAGCGCAATAGAAACAAGAGCCTTATTATAATAATAATATTTTATTGATGGATGAATAGATGGGTGGGTGGGTTGGTTTTCAGAGGAGATTGAATCCATGCTTGAGGAGCTTCTGCTTGGCTTTTCCAGGCAAAAGGAAGAGGGCATCCTTGGTGTCTGGACCGCCGAAAGAGGACGGTGGAGGAGGGGACAGATGGGGGCCAGCAGCAGGGAAGTAATAGGCTTCCTGTAGCAAGAGAGGCCCGCGCAGTGCATAGAGAGAACAGGCACATGAAGAACCACCACTCCTGAAGAGGAGAAAGGGAATCAGAGAATAATATCACATACATAGTATAATAATAATAATAATAATAATAATAATAATAATAATCATGTATACACATAACAGTGAAAATGTATGTGTATGTGGCGGAGGTGTCCACTTACGGCCAGGGTGGTCCATGCCTTAGTCACCTCCAGATTGGACTACTGTAATGCAGTCTACATGGGGCTGCCCTTGAAAACGGCCCAGAAATTTCAATTGGTTCAACAGGCAGAGGGGAAGCATGACTTCCCTGGATCTAGACACTATCCTCCTATTGATGCAGGCCAAAATCCCATTGGCTTTTTTTGCTGCCACATCACATTGTTGGCTCATGTTTAACTTGTTGTCCACACGTACTGCTCTCGAGCCAGGCACTGTCCCCCATTCTGTATCTTTGCATTTTGTTTTTTCTGCCAAAGTGGAGTATCTTGCATTTGCAATATAATATAATATAATAATAACGGCGCTCCATGGAGTCATGCCGGCCACATGACCTTGGAGGTGTCTACGGACAACGCTGGCTCTTTGGCTTAGAAATGGAGATGAGCACCACACCCCAGAGTCAGACATGACTGGACTTAATGTCAGTTGACTACCTTTACCTTTATTATAATATAATAATAGAAATATAATACTAATATAATAATATAAAATAATAAATGCAACAATGACCTCAAAATAAGAGGACTGGACTTAATAATAATATAATAAGAAATATATAACAATAATAATATAATAAAATATAATAATAATAACTTTATTTTTGTATGCCGCCTCCATCTGGGGACGAGCCTGATCAACATCAACATAGTTAAAATATAACACATTAAAATACATTTACAACAGCATAAAACAGAATAAAACAACATTATAACAAAATATAAGAGCAACCAATAACCAATGAATCTGCAATAATGATCAAATTCTGGGCACGGGTGAGCGGGCTGGTGCAAATTAATTATGAGGATAGGGCTGATGGATAAAGTGCATATGCGGTCGCCTCCTGGCTCCAGGGTTTTCTAGGTGACATCAGCTACCTAGATCAGTCACAGTCTGGTTTCAGGCCTGGCCACGGCACCGAGATGGCCTTGGTCGCCTTGGTGGATGACCTCCGTAGAGAGCTGGACAGGGGGAGTGTGACTCTGTTGGTTCTCTTGGACATCTCAGCGGCTTTCGATACCATCGATCATGGTATCCTTCTGGGTCGTCTCTCTGGGATGGGTCTCGGGGGCACGGTTTTGTCGTGGCTCCGGTCCTTCCTGGAGGGTCGATCCCAGATGGTGAAGCCGGGAGACGCCTGTTCGGATCCCTGGCCTTTGACCTGTGGGGTCCCGCAAGGCTCTATTTTGTCTCCCATGCTTTTTAACATCTACATGAAACCGCTGGGAGAGGTCATCTGGAGTTTTGGAGTTGGGTGCCATCTCTACGCAGATGACACACAACTCTACTACTCATTTCCACCTAAGTACAAGGAAGCCCTCGGGTACTGGACGAGTGCCTGGCCGCTATGGCTGTCTGGATGAGGAGGAACAAGCTGAAGATTAATCCTGACAAGACAGAGGTCCTCTTGGTCGATCGAAATCCGGATCGGGGTATAGGGTGGCAACCTGTGCTGGACGGGGTTACACTCCCTCTGAAGTCACAGGTCCGCAGTTTGGGAGTCCCCCTGGACTCATCACTTACGCTTGAGGCTCAGGCGTTGGCGGTGTCCGGGAGGACTTTTGCACAATTGAGACTTGTGCGCCAACTGCGACCGTACCTCGCTAAGGCTGATCTGGCCGGGGTGGTCCATGCCTTGGTCACCTCTAGATTGGACTACTGTAATGCGCTCTACGTGGGGCTGCCCTTGAAAACGGCTCGGAAATTTCAAATGGTCCAACGGGCGGCGGCCAGGATGTTAACTGGTGCTCCTTACAGAGAGAGGTCAACCCTCTCTCTGCTTTGTAGGTGCTTACCTACAAAGCCCTAAATGGTTTGGGACCATCCTACCTGCGTGACTGCATCTCCGTGTATGAACCCATGCGTTCCCTTCGCTCATCCGGAGAGACCCTGCTTGCGATTCCACCTGCGTCGCAGGCGCGTTTGGTGGGGACGCGGGACAGGGCCTTTTCTGTGGTAGCCCCCGACTTTGGAACACCCTCCCCAAAGACATCAGACAAGCCCCTACGTTGGCAGTCTTTAGGAAGAGCTTGAAGACCTGGCTGTTCCGTTGTGCCTTTCCAGAATAGGAAAACTCCAGCAATATGTCCCAGAAGCATTTTATTAGAGTTTTAAGATTGCCTGCACACTGCTCTTACCCTAAATTGTGTTATGGTGTATTGTTTTTTGTTGTTTTGTTATTGCTTTAATGTTTTGATTTGCTTTAGGTTGTGTATTTGTTATACTGTTGTTTTATTGAGGCCTTGGCCTATGTAAGCCGCATCGAGTCCTTCGGAAGATGCTAGCGGGGTACAAATAAAGTTAATAAATAAATAAATAAATAAATAAATAAGTCACTTGGCAGCAGCATGCATAGAGGGCAATGTAAGATAGAGCATTATAACTTTGGGTACAGAACAAGAGTTAGGTGCGAGGGTAAGATTTTTAGGCCAAACTATCTGGGGAATTGTCTAGTCAAAATATATAATAATAAATATAATAATGACCTGACAGAGATTTCGGAAGCAGAGGGTATTTGTTCGAAAGTGTCATGGATGCGACTGGCGGCGCGCAGGAACAGGTGGTCCCAAGGCAGGAAGTTGCCTGGAAAGGAACAGGAAATAGTTAACTTTTACCTCAGATGAACCCTGACCCAACCTCCCACTCAAAGGACCTCGTAACTCTGACTCTGACCATGATAATAATATACCTGCATAATAATAATAATAAAGTAATAATAATATAATAATAATAATAATAATATAATAGGTTGATATATACCAAAATAATACAATATAGGAAAACAATCCTTTTTGATTGATGAAAGATGAATACAAAATAGAGGAAAAAATGCAAAGGTAAAAAGCTACAGTTTTTTGGTTTTTTTGGTCAGGAGCGACTTGAGAAACTGCAAGTCGCTTCTGGTGTGAGAGGATTGGCTGTCTGCAAGGACGTTGCCCAGGGGACGCCCAGATGATTTGATGTTTTTATCATCCTTTTTGGGAGGCTTCTCTCATGTCCCCGCATGAGGAGCTGGAGCTGATAGAGGGAGCTCATCCGCCTCTCCCCAGATTCGAACCTGCGACCTGTCGATCTTCAGTCCTGCCGGCACAGGGGTTTAACCCACTGTGCCACCTGGGGCTCATAAAAGCTACAGTAAAAATCAGCAACAAGAAATGTCCATAAACAAGATCATGAAACCCACAGCTAAACTGCTGAATCCTGGAACCTGTTAGCAAATCACTAACCGTACTTAGGGCAACTAGAAAACCTCCGAGGAACAAGGCTACTTGAATCAGGAGACCTGCAAACGCTGGCACATGAATCTGGAACGATGCCTGGTCTGAAGCTGGATTCAGAACAGGCATATTTAAGGCCAAGAAATCTATTGCGAGACATGCCTGAAGATTTTGTTTGCATTTCTTTCAATCTGGCTGACCTGCGTAAACACTGGGCTTCTCCCCGACTCTGCCAAATCTGCCCCCGCCTATCCTTATTAGGCAGGCCAGGTGCCTGATTCTCTAGAGAGCTAAAACTGGGAGGAAAAGGGAGTGAACTGTCTCCGCTTGGTTCGGAATATATGTTCTCATGGGAATCTTGACTTTCACTTTCCAAGGCTGTAGGATTTTCATTACTCAAACCATCATAATCTAAATTGGCCTCAGAATTCACATTGACATCTACATGGGCATCAGGAAATACAATCAGAGAATCAGGTTCAAGTTCACACACAGGCTGAACCCCAACAATATATATATATATAATAGTCTCTCTCTCTCTCTTTCTATATATAATATATAATAAGATAGGGACTCCATGAATGTTGGTTCAGCGTGACCATTGACCCCTCCCATGACCCTTGATCTCTGAACTCACTGGTGAGGATCCTCTGCGTGGAGTCAAAATGGCCGAAGGTGTAGGAGGGGGTGGCCTTGGCATGAGGGCGGCCATCTTGGATTTGGGTCTCACGCAAATGGACCTCCAGCCCATTCAAGGATGCCAAGCTGCTCTGGAACTGAGCACATTCATTACCATTATATATTGATATCATCATCATCATCATCATCATCCTCTATTGTTATATTATATTTTTATTTTACATTGTTATTACTTTATATTATTTATTTATTATTATTCATTATTTCTATTATTATTTCCTATTATTATTATTTTCTATTATTATTATTAATATTTTCCATTATTATGATATTAATATCATTATTATTTTCTATTATTATTGTTATTATTTGTACGCACCACGCCTTCAGGGTCTTTGAAAGCTTCTTCGGCCAAAAGGCAGAGGGTCACACTCCGGACGCAATGGACATACAAGGTCATTCGCTCCAAGGAAGAGGAAGAAGGGTCACTTCCAGGGCTAAGGTCATCTTCAGCAAAAGGGGAGGAACCCTCGGCACTGACCTCTTGAACTCTGTAGAAGAGAAGACACAGAGGACATACTTTATTATTATTATTATTATTATTATTCTATCAATAATATATTATATTATTATATTGTATTATATTATTCTATCAATAATATAATATATTACTATACAATATGATAATTATATTATTATATTCTATTCTATTCTTTTATGAAATTATAATTGTTATATTATTATATATTATATTATTATATTTTATATAATTATCAATTGTATTATTATATAATATAATACAATATAATAATGTAATAATATAATTATTATATTAATATAACATAATAATAAGTTAATAATAATAAGTTAATAATAATAACATAATAGCTATGTTCTTATATTATAATTATATTATTATCCTTATTGTGTCATTATATAATATAATAATATACATTATAATGTAATTATTATATTAGAATATAATACAATTAAATAATTATTATATTACTAGCTTGGGGACCCGGCAGTGCTCGGATTGTTTGGGAAGGTCATTGTTTGTCTGTCCTTCAAGTTTCATCTACATAGAATGTCAGCTGGGTTCAGTGGGTGTGGGTGAATTACAACTCCCATATTGAAGTCACATCATCCATGGTTCATCCTCCTCCAAACACCAGGATTTAGAGTCGGTCATGGAGGCTCTGTGTGCCAAGTTTGGTCTTGATCAGATATTGGTGAGGGTCGCAGTGGTTTCAGGGAGTAAAGGTACTACAAGTCCCATCATCCATGATCCATTGTCCCACAAACCACATCAGGATGTAGTGTGGGTCATGAGGGTTCTGTATGCCAAGTTTGATTTTGATCGGCCATTGCTGTGGGTTGGAATGGTCTCAAGAAGTGAGTGAAAAAACTGCAATTCCCATCATCCATGGTCCAAAGTCTTCCAAACCACACCAGGATGTAGAGTGGGTCATGGGGGCTGCCAAGTTCGATCTTGATCCGTCATTGTTGAGGGTCGCAGTGGTCTCAGGAAGTGGGTGAAGGTACTGCAAGTCCCATCATTCGTGGTCTGTCCTCCTTGAAACTGCACCACAATACAGAGTGGGTCATGGGGGCTCTGTGTGCCAAGCTTAGTCTTCATTGTCTGAGGGTCGCAGAGGCCTCAGAAAGTGACTGAAGGTATGGCCAAGTTTGGTCCAGATCCGTTAATCGTGGGGGTCACAGTGGCCTATGGAAGTGGCAGTCAATCAGAAAGTTACCACATACCCACACAACATTACTATATTATTGCATAATACTATTATTATATTGTATTATATTTTTATATTACTACAAACACAAAAAATAAAATAATAAATATAAAGGAATACACTATAACATGAGTAAATATAAAATAAATTAGCAATAAAATAATATAAACTATATAAATAATATCAGTATGAGGTAACTTCCTGCCTCACCCGGAAGTCCATTCAAGGGGGAAGTCGCGGAGGGAGGCCACTTCCTGTTTGGAGAGGAAAACAGGAAGCATCTGGACACCTGGAGGCAACTGACCTAGGAAAAGGTTATAATAATTATCCGTGAATATTTTCGCATATTTTATTCTAATTTAATGCTAATTCTAATTCTAATTTTATGCTAATTTGCTCACCTTCCTGTATTTCCGCTTCCTGGATCATGACCTTTGCGGTGAGGTCAGGAGGAAGTTGAGTGCTGACGACCCTGGAAGAAATAATAAAATCAAGTCTTATTACAAATATTGATAAAATATTATTATTTTATTGTGATTTATTTAATATTTTTCCTTTATAAAAATAAAATAATATTGAAAAATAGACTTTACATAATATTATTTTATTGTGATTTATTTCTGCAATTTAATATTTTTTCCTTTCTAAAAATAAAATAATATTGAATAATAGACTTTACATAATATTATTTTATTGTGATTTATTTCTGCAATTTAATATTTTTTCCTTTATAAATATAAAATAATATTGAAAAATAGACTTTACATAATATTATTTTATTGTGATTTATTTCTGCAATTTAATATTTTTCCTTTATAAAAATAAAATAATATTATGTAAAGTCCATTTTTCAATAGTAAAATATTATTAATTATTACTGTTATACAATTATAATAGTAATATTAATAATATAAAACAATATATAATATAAAATAATAAAATGTATAATACATAAGTAAAATATATAATTGTATAATATCTATATAAATAAAAATGTAATGTTCGTTTGTGGGATTAACAGAACTCAAAAACCACTGGACAAATTGACACCAAATTTGGACACAAGACACCTAACAACCCAATGTATGTTCTTCACTCAAATAATTGATTTTGTCATTTGGGAGTTGTAGTTGCTGGGATTTATAGTTCATCTACAATCAGAGAGCATTCTGAACTCCGCCAACGATGGAATTGAACCAAACTTGGCACACAGTTCTCCCATGACCAACAGAAAATACTGGAAGGGTTTGGTGGGCATTGACCTTGAGTTTGGGAGTTGTAGTTCACCTACATCCAGAGAGCACTGTGGACTCAAACAATGATGGATCTGGACCAAACTCTACACAAATACTCAATATGCCCAACTGTGAACACTGGTGGCGTTGGTGGAACATAGAATCTTGATATTTGGGAGTTGTAGTTACTGGGATTTATAGTTCAAAGAGCATTCTGAACCCCACCAATGATAGAATTGGGCCAAACTTCCCACACAAAACCCCCATGTGGGGCACAGCAACGCGTGGCAGGGGACGGCTAGTATAAAATATAATAGTATATCTATACACATAATAAAAGCGAAAATCTGTATGTGTTTATGTGGCACAGGTGTCCATTTACAGGGACAGCCTCCACAAACAGGATCAACTCCCAGGGCTGAGGAGCCACTAAGAACATTGCAGGTTATGGTGAGCACTGCATCCCAGTGTTCCTTTCTCTCTCCGTTGGTGTGGAATTTGCACAAACCTGCCCACTGCTTCTCCCTTAACCCTTTCTTACCCTATTGATCAGCAATAGAGAGGATTGGGAGACTGACTCAACAGGATGGAAGTTGTAGTTCACCTTGCATCAAGACAGAACTGTGACCCCCACTGACAACAGACCTGGACGATATTTGGCACACAGAACCCCCATAACCAGGTTTGGGTGGAATTGACCTTCATTTAGAGGGGTTGTCGTTCACCTACATCCAGAGAGCATTGTGTACCCAACCAATGATGGATCTCGACCACACTTGCCATGGATGATGGGATTTACAGTATCTTCACTCACTTCCAGAGACCACTGCGACCTCCACAAGTAATGGACCTGGATCACACTTGGTACACAAAACCCCCACGACTAACTGAACACTACTAGAGGGGGTTGGGGGGAAATGACCCACCATGGTGGGTGTTCACCCTGAAGCCAAAGACTACGCGGAACCCATCGATGATTTATGTAGAGAACCCAACATGACAGACTTTAAGCACTGGTGGAGTTTCAGGAGGTTAACCTGGCATGATGTGAATTGTAGTTCACCCACAACCTTATGCATATTGTAAAATAAAAATGACTTTTTCAAATAATCCGGGCAATGCTGGGGACCCAATATATTATAAATATATAAAATATATAATTATATAATAATTATATATTATTATATTTTATAATAATATACAATAAATAATATGATAAAAATGGTATTATAATAATATATAATTAAAATATACAATGGTGTAAGATATGAAATATATAAGATATAATATTATATGAAAATATATTATAAATATATAAAACATATCATTTTATAATAATAATATACCATATATAATAATCAATATATATATATATATAAATGCTCTGTGCATAATGAGTACCTTAAAAACAAAAGAACCAATGAACGAAATCACACCAAATTTGGTAACGAAACGTCTCACAACACAAGGAGTGACCGTCTCTCAAAAAATTGTGATTTTGTCATTTGGGAATTGTCGTTGCTGGGATTTACAGTTTACCTACAATCAAAGAGCATTCTGAACTCCACCAATGATGGAATTCAACCAAACATGACATACAGAAATCCCATGACCAACAGAAAATAATAGCTGCGTTTGGTGGGCATTGACCTTGAGTTTGGGAGTTGTAGTTCACCTACATTCAGAGAGCACTGTGGACTCAAACAATGATGGATTTGGACCAAACTTGGCACGAATATTCCATATGCGCAAATATGGACACAGGTGGAGTTTGGGGGAAATAGACCTTGGCATTTGGGAGTTGTTGTCACTGGGATTTATAGTTCACCTACAATTGACAGATTTGGGTCAACTTCCCATACAGAACACCCACAACCAACAGAAAATACTTAAGGCCATCCAGTCCAACTCCCTTCACCAGGGCAAGAAAACGTAATCAAAGCCCTCCTGACAGAGAGCCATCCAGCCATAGATATAGATAGATATATATGATTCTCACACACAGTTAAAGTATCCTAGATTTAAAGGGACTCCTAAAGATGGACAATGATATGTTCCATGTTCCAGGGTGGGCAAACCAGACAATCTCCACATCAACACGGTCAAAGAAACATCAAGAAATACTGTTTACCCACAAGCATAAAGACATTACATATATTAGAAACCAGTACTTTCTAATTAATTTATTTTCCATATCACCAGACTGGGCCACAGCAACGCATGGCAGGGGACAGCTAGTAATATAATATTGTACAATATAATATAATATAACATAACATAATATAATATAATTTTATAATTTATACTTACTGGCCGTGGAAGAGGATGCAACCACCCAGAACGTGGGTGACCCTTTGGCAACTTTGCAAAATAAGGGCCGCCTTCAACAACAAAAGGGGTTCAACCTAAAGAAATGGAGGTCACAAAGAGATCATCTAGACGGTCCTTATATATAAATTTGATTGTTTGTTTGTCCCTAAAAATCTGCTATATTTTTGGACGGATTGGAAACACATATTCTTCAAATTATTCTCCAAATTCCAAGGTCCCAAGTTGATAACCATTACTGTTTAGGAACAGTGTCCTGAAATGAATAAATTGAAATATATTTGCATGCGGTCACAAGAGGGCAACATAGAGCAATATGTGAGCTTGTTTGCTTGTTTGTACCATAAAACCTCCTATATAGTTCAATGGATCAGGACCAAATGTAGACTACTATATTAGTCGCAATTCAACTTAAATTACTGTCCAACTTGATAGGAGATGATGGTATTTGTAGTCTGCCAAATGGGCATCTGTTTGTTTAGGTTTTTTGTTCCACAAAATCTCCTCTGTTGTTGGGTGGATCTAGGCCAATTATTCATCATAATCTAAATTAAATATACATATATGCTTATATACGTTTTGTAGAAGGCCCATAGTGCAAAACTATCCTGAAAAAAATAGTGCAAAAATATTCTGAACAATTATTGCAAAAATATTTGGGGAAAATGTTGTGAAAATATTTGGGAAAAATAGTGCAAAAATATTCACGAAAAAAAATTGTAGAAATATTCTGAAAAATATTCGGGGAAAATATTGCAAAACTATTCGGAAAAAAATTAAAAAAATATTCCTAATTGGCATCTGTTTGTTTGTTTGTTTGTTCCGCAAAGAGTCCTCCACAGTTGGGCCAATCTGGACCAAACATAGCCCACATTATTCTTCATACTCTAACTTAAATAATGGATATATATATATGTATGCACTTTTGTTTTGTCCAAGGCCCACAAGGAGTTGAAGATGCGGTGTAGGTCGCTGGTGTTGCGCAGGAGATACTCTATGTATTTCTCCCATTTGCAGCCCAATTCCTCCTTCGAATGGACCTGAGAAATATAAAATAAAATAAATAAAATGTATATCACATGGTTCCATTTGTAATGTATATAATATAATTATAATTGTAATTAAAGCAATATAATGTAATATATATAATATTTGTAATTCATTTAATATCATAATATACATTACAATAATAAAACAGTATTAATAATACAATATACAATATAAAAATACATGATATAATATATAATAATAATATGATATTATAATTATATATTTATATTACATGTAATATTACTAATAATATTACAATATAATGGTATAGTACAATATAGTAATAATTAATACTGATATTGTACTATGCTAATAACATAATATATTGTATGTATATATATCTTGTAAGCCGCTCTGAGTCCCCTTCGGGGTGAGAAGGGAGGCATATAAATGTCGTAAGTAAGTAAGTAAATAAATAAATAAATAAATACATTATAATAATATAAAATATATTATAATATTATAATATCATAATATATACTATATTACATAATAATAATATAGTAATAACTATAACATAGATAATATAATAAAGAATAATATGAAATCTATGTATATAATAAAAGTCAAAACTTGTATGCGGAGGACAAAAGTGTGGCGGGAGGAGTATGTGCCAGCGTTCTGATTGGCTGCCGCTGTGGTGCTATTTGCATATGGCCTCTGATTGGCCAGCTTCAATAGGAGCCCCTGGTGGAGAAAAGAGTTCATGACAGAAACGGGGAAATGAGAAGGAAATTTGCATATGGTCTCTGATTGGCCAGCCTCAATTCCAACATTCCAAGATGACGAAGAGAGGAAAAGAAAAGGCCAGAGGGGGCTGAGTCAGAAAATTACCAATACAGACCAGACTTGGCACACAGAGCCCCCATGACCCACTCAACATCCTACTGCAGTTTGGAGGAAGATGAACCATGGATGATGGGACTTGCAGTACCACCACTCACATTCTGAGACTGCTGTTAACCTCATCCAATGACTGATCAGGACCAAACTTGGCACATAGACCTCTCATGACCCACTTTACGTCCTGGTGTGGTTTGGCCGAGGATGGACCATGGATTATGGGACTTGCAGTATCTTTGCTCAATTCTTGAGACCACTGCAACCCTCATCCAATTACCGATAAAGACCAAACTTGGCACACTGAGTCTCCATGACACACTCTACATCCTGGTGCAGTTTGGAGGAGGATGCACCATGGACAATGGGACTTGCAATACCTGCACTCCCTTCCTAAGACCATTACAACTGCCAACAATGATGGATCAGGACCACAATTTACACAGAGAGCCCACATGACCCACTCTACATCCTGGTGTGGACTGGAAGAATTTGACAATGGATGATGGGACTTGCAGTCACTTCACTCACTTCCTGAGACCACTGAGACCCTCGCCAATGACTGATCAAGACCAAACTTGGCACACAGAGTCCCCATGACCCACTCTACATCCTGGTGCAATTTCGAGGAGGACAGACCATGGATGATGGGACTTCAAGTACCTCCACTCCCTTCCCAAGACTGCTGCAACCCTTACTAATGTCCGATCAGGAACAAACTTGGCACACAGAGCCACCTTGACCCACTCTACATCCCGATGCTGTTTGGAGGAGGACGGGCAATGGATGATGGGACTTCACGTTCCTTCACTCACTTCCTGAAAACAATGCAGCCGTTATCCAATGACCAATAAAGACCAAATTTGGCATACAGAACCGCCATTACCCACTTTCTCTAATAACCCAGGCAGCGCCGGGTCCCCAAGCTAGTATATAATATAATACATTATATATTATATATATTATTACTATTATATTATTATTATATTATATATTTCAAATTATTCTTTTATTCTATTATATATAAAAGAATATAATAACATAAACTATATAATATATATAATAAGACGTTATCATAATGTAATAGTAATAATATACCAATACATTAAAATATATAATATAATAATACATTATCATAATAATATGAAATATATAATAATATAATATAATAATCTATTTCACTAACTGCATACGCCTTTTGCAGGGTCCCATGATAAAAGCGGAAAATCCCCATCAAGTTGCGCTGGAGCTGCTTGCAAGCAGAGTCCGGGGTTCCGGCTTCGCAGCCTAGAACCCAGAGGAATTCCCCATGGGTGCCAATGGAGAATTTCAGCTTCCGGAAGCGGATCAGGTCCGGAGCCGAACCAGAAATTTCCGAGACGCAGCGCAACATTCCAGCAAGCTGGCCGCACAACAGCTCCTGCCGCTCCATTGGAGTCTATAGAAGAATTGAATAGAATAATATAATGTAACTAGCAGTCCCTTGCCACGCGTTGCTGTGGCTCAGTCTGGTGACATGGAAAATAAAGTAATGAGAAAGTGCTGGTTTCTAATATATGTAATGTCTTGATGCTTGTGGGTAAACAGTATTTCTTGCTGTTTCTTTGTCAGTCTTGATGTGGAGAGTGTCTGGTTTGCCCACCCTGGAACATGCAACATATCATTGTCCTTCTTTAGGGGTCCCTTAGAAATCTATGATACTTTGTGTGTGTGTGAATCATATCTATCTATCTATCTATCTATCTATCTATCTATCTATCTATATCTATGGCTGGATGGCTCTCTGTCAGGAGGGCTTTGATTATGTTTTCTTGCCCTGGTGAAGGGAGTTGGACTGGATGGCCTTAAGTATTTTCTGTTGGTCATGGGGGTTCTGGGTGGGAAATTTGCCCCAGTTCTGTCATTCGTGGGGTTCATTCAGAATGGTTTTTGATTGAAGGTGATCTATAAATCCCAATAACTACTACTCCCAAATGTCAAGGTCTATTTCCTCCAAACTCCACCAGTGTTCACATTTGGGCATATTGAGTATTCGTGCCAAGTTTGGTCCAGATCCATCATTGTTTGAGTCCAAAGTGCTCTCTGCATGTAGTGAACTACAACTCCCAAACTCAAGGTCAATGCCCACCAAACGCTGCTAATATTTTCTGTTGGTCTTGGAAGTCCTGTGTGCAGTTCAATTCTATAAATGGTGGAGTTCAGAATGCTTTTTGATGGTAGGTGAACTATAAATCCCAGAAACTTCAACTTCCAAATGACAAAATCATAATTTTTTGAGTGATGGTCACTCCTTGTGTAGTGAGATGTTTTGTTGCCAAATTTGGTGTAATTTCATTCATTGGTTCTTTTGTTTTTAAGGTACTCATTATGCACAGAGCATTTATATAGATAGATAGATAGTAGGCTTGGTTGATCAAGAAAGAAATTGGTTCTAAACTCGTTTCGTATCTAGGGGGCGCCTGCGTTTCTAATCTGAGAGGATTTCCGAAATTTCAAATTTCAAAATTTCAATATTTACGAAATTTCGTAAATATACGAATCGATTCGTTAAAGGCAGACATGATTGCGCAATACGCGAAAAAAACCTCCAAACGGGACAGGGGGAACTTCTGAAGCTTCCCTCTCCCTCTGTTGTTGACTGTTGGTGTGATAAAACTAACAACAACTATATATTATATTATATTATCAAAAAACTGTCCCAAGCTCATAGCACGTCCAAAAGCAGAAGACTAAGTCAGAATGAGATGTCCATCCAAAAACAATCCGAATTCAGAATGGAGTCAGCACTTACAGGAATCCAGTCTTTAAAACGCTTTAAAACGGCTTGTCTTAACCCAGCTAAACGTCTTCCTGGCCCAGCAGCTAAAAACTATTATTATTCTATATTATATTATATTATATTATTAAGAATAGATGGCCATCTGTCAGGGGTGCTTTAATATACAATTATATTAATATAATATAATAACATACAATTATAACATATAATATAATATAATAATATAATATAATAATATACAATTATAATAATATAATATACAATAATAATATACAATTATAATAATATAATATACAATAATAATATAATATAATAATACATACGAAAATAATTATGAAAACTGGAAAAATTGTTTTGATTCTTAATTACTCCTCACACTATTCCTGCATGGCTCGATATTGGATCGAAAGCTAATTTAAATACGAATTCATAACGAGTTTAGAAACTAACGAACACGATCAACCAAGCCTAATAGATAGATGATATAATACAATATATCTCTTATCTATCTTCCATCTATACTCATAATAAAAGTGAAAATGTTAGGTGTGTATGCGGCGGAGGTGTCCACTCACACAGACAAGCTCCTGCCTCCACAAACGGCTATAGGTCCCATCACGCAGGTGATACCAAAGGCCCTCCCTCCATTGCAGGTTATAGTGAGCGCCGTGAACATGTCCAAGAGCCCTGTCAATGTCCTCCACAAACAACACACTGCCCAGCACCCAAGGAAAGGCTTTAAGTCAGGGACCATTTCATCCTAGAAGTTCTGTTTTTGCTCCAGAAATGGACATCCCAGGGTTCCTTTCTCTCTCTCCATTGGTGTGTAATTTGGATGA
Organism: Anolis sagrei; assembly: GCF_037176765.1. Classification (NCBI taxonomy): domain Eukaryota; kingdom Metazoa; phylum Chordata; class Lepidosauria; order Squamata; family Anolidae; genus Anolis; species Anolis sagrei. The sequence continues at coordinate 60,753,776 of NC_090034.1, read as the reverse complement.
CCCCGCCCACTGCTTCCCCCTTAACCCTTTCCTGGCTTGGAAAGGTAGCAGATCACAGGAGCTGTCTTCATAGACCTGTGAGCAGCTTATGATAATGTGAACCACAGCCTCCTCCTGAGAAAAATGTATATCACAAAGGACTTCCACCTCACCCGCCTCATAGGAAACCTGCTACAAAACAGGAGCTTTTTTGTTGAGTTCCAGGGCCAGAGAAGCAGATGGAGGAAACAGGAGAACGGCCTCCCTCAGGGGAGCGTGCTTGCTCCATCCATGTTCAACATCTACACAAATGACCAGCCGCTGCCAGAAGGGACAGAGAGTTTCATCTATGCTGATGATCGTGCCATCACCGCTCAAGCAGGGAGCTTTGAGATGGTTGAACAGAAGCTCTCCGAAGCTCTAGGTGCTCTTACTGCCTATTACAGGGAAAATCAGCTGATCCCGGGATTGTGGTGCAGCTGGCTGAGTGTCAGCTGCATTAAGATCACTCTGACCAAAAGGTAATGAGTTCGAAGCCAGCCCGGGTTGGAGTGGGTTTCCAACCAATTGTGTGTAGCCTGTTGTCGACCTTTGCAACCCGAAAGACAGTTGCATCTGTCAAGTAGGAAAATAAGGTACCACCTTAAAGTGTGGGGAGGCTAAATTAACTGATTTATGAGGCCATAAAGAAGACTCCAGCAAAGCATTCCAGAGGGGAAGCATTCGGGGAATGCGGAAGTGCTTCATCAGCGTCGCAGATGGATGAGGAAAGCGACAGCTCCCCTGGCGGCCAGAAAAAGTTAAATAGCCTCTGTGTATGTCTGTATATGTTTGTATGTCAAAAATTGGCATTGAATGTTAACCATATATGTGTACACTGTAATCCGCCCTGAGTCCCTTGCAGGGTGAGAAGGGCGGAATATAAAAGCTGTAAATAAATAAATAAATAAATAAATCCCTAATCCATCTAAAACACAGACATGTGCCTTTCACCTTAAGAACAGAGAAGCATCCCGAGCTCTGAGGATGACCTGGGAAGGAATCCCACTGGAGCATTGCAGCGCACCCAAATACCCATCTCTCTGGACCATGCCCTCACCTACAAGAAGCACTGCCTGAACATCAAACAAAAAGTGGGTGCCAGAAACAATATCATCCAAAAGCTGACTGGCACAACCTGGGGATCACAACCAGACACAGTGAAGACATCCGCCCTTGCACTGTGCTACTCTGGTGCTGAGTATGCATGTCCCGTGTGGAACACATCTCACCACGCTAAAACAGTGGATGTGGCTCTTAATGAGACATGCCGTATTATCACGGGGTGTCTGCGCCCTACACCACTGGAGAAACTACACTGCTTAGCCGGTATTGCACCACCTGACATCCGCCGGGAAGTTGCAGCCAATAGTGAAAGGGCCAAGGCAGAGACATCTCCAGCCCATCCCCTGTTTGGGTATCAGCCAGCACATCAACGACTTAAATCTAGAAATAGTTTTCTTAGATCTACAAAGACACTCGCTGGAACACCCCAGCAAGCAAGAGTCCAAAAGTGGCAGGCTCAAACCCGCAGAACCTCAACTAATGAATGATACCAGATGAGAGACTCCCCGCTGGGCACACAGAAAACTGGGCGACTTGGAAGGTGCTGAACAGACTGCACTCTGGCACCACAAGATGCAGAGCCAACCTGAAGAAGTGGGGCTACAAAGTGGAATCCTCGACATGCGAGTGTGGAGAAGAGCAAACCACAGACCACCTCCTGCAATGCAACCTGAGCCCTGCCACATGCACAATGGAGGACCTTCTTGCGGCAACACCAGAGGCACTCTAAGTGGCCAGATACTGGTCAAAGGACCTTTAATCAACTACCAAGCTTGCAAACTTTGTGTTTTGTCTGTCTGTTTGTTTGTTTTGTTAAAAATTGTTTTGTTAAAAATGTTTGTTTTGTTAAAACTGTCTGGTTGCTCCTGACACAATAAATGAATAAAATAAACAAACCCTTTTCTACCCTTTCCTATGGCACACAGCAAACAGGAATTGATCAGCAACTGAACAAGAGGTTGGGGGGGGTGGGGGGATTGACCTTGGACATCTTCATGACGCTCACTATAACCTGCAATGTCATTGGAGGAAAGGTCTTTGGTGTCTCCAGAGTGGTGGGGACTATAGCTGTTTAGCAGGAGCCTGTCTGTGTAATTGGACACTCCAGCCACATACACACATAATAATAATAATAATAATAATAATAATAATAATGGATTGTTGTAGGTTTTTTCGGGCTATATGGCCATGGTCTAGAGGCATTCTCCCCTGACGTTTCGCCGGCATCTATGGCAAGCATCCTCAGAGGTAGTGAGGTCACTACTTCTGAGGATGCTTGCCATAGATGCAGGCAAAACGTCAGGAGAGAATGCCTCTAGACCATGGTCATATAGCCCGAAAAAACCTACAACAACTCAGTGATTCCGGCTATGAAGGCCTTCGACAATACAATAATAATAATAATAATAATAATAATAATAATAATACAAACCTCTTTAGGATGGAAATAGCAAATTCCAGCTCTGGTTGGATCTCCTTCTTCTTTGACTTTGGATCCATCATAAAGGAAGAAGCAATGCCACCTAATACATTAATAATAATAATAATTAATAATAAACATTTAAAATATAAAACAAAACAAAAAATAAAATCTTTAAAATATAAATTAGTACATAATAAAATAGAAAAATAAATGAAACAGTTTTAAAATAAATTAAAATATTTTAAATAGTAACATAATATAAAAGTAAATAAAATGTTTTTAATGTAAAATAAATAATAATGTGTGAAAATTAAAATATTTAAAATATAAAATAGTACAAAATATCTTAGGAAAAATATAGTTTTAAAATAAATAAAATAAACGTGAAAAATAACTTTTTCAAAATAAAATAAAAATGTGAAAGATAAAATGTTTTAAAATATAAAATAGCACAAAATATATTCAGAAAAATAAAATGTTCTTCAAAATAAAAAAAATGTAAAATTAAAATAGTACATAACATGATGAATAAAACATTAAGATATAAAACTATGCATGAAATGATATGTCAATAAAATATTTTTAAAGAAAATATAATGTATAAAATATAAAGCAATACATAAAATATGTTGTCCTGATTCCTAATACATTTGATATATGAACCAAGATAGAAGTCTCTCACCTTCTGATACAATTTACAATCAAATTGTATGTCTATTACATCCTCACTTTCAGGTGCTCCGTAGATACAAATCCGTTCATTATGCTGTTTAATCTCCCATATCTGACCATTCTATCAAGCTGATCAAATCTAACTTGAGTGAATACCTCCCTAAAATTGTTTGGTATTTGAATTTTTTGATAGTTTGCAATTTGAAAGGTATATTTATATTGAAAATAGGATGTATATACTCAGTTTTATCATATCTTATCATATTTATTTATTGTATTGTTATGAGTGTCTTAATAATAGAATCATAGAATCATAGAGTTGGAAGAGACCTCATGGGCCATCCAGTCCAACCCCCTGCCAAGAAGCAAGAATATTGCATTCAAATCACCCCTGACAGATGGCCATCCAGCCTCTGTTTAAAAGCTTCCAAAGAAGGAGCCTCCACCACACTCCGGGGCAGAGAGTTCCACTGCTGAACGGCTCTCACAGGAAGTTCTTCCTTAACTTAACTTACTAAATAGAGTGCAATCCAGTCTTATCAAGCCTTGTTGTTTGGTTTGGTAAAATTACTACATAAAATAAATTTAAATATTTAAAATATAAAACAGTATGTAACATAATATAAATAAAATATATAAATATATATATAAATAAATAAATAATATAAAAATAAAATAATGTAAAATAAAATAATATTTTAAATATTTACAATATAAAACAATGCATAATACAATGCATAAGCTATAATGAACATGAAAATAAAATATAAAATATATTAAATATATTAAATACAAAAATATGAATAAAATATTACATTAAAATATATTATTAACTACATTAAATATAATATATATATAATATGATTAATATATTACAGGAGAATAACATAAAATATATAATATATTCAAAACTATGAATAAAAAATTACATGGAAATTAAATATAAAATATAATGAATATAACATATAATGTATATATAATATGAATAAAATATAAATATAAAATAAATATATTCAAATATAATATGAATAAAATATTACATGGAATACAATATAAAATGTATTAAATATGAAATATATGAAATATATTAAATATGAATTATATATAAAATAGATTCAAAATAATATGAATACAATATTACATGAAATTAAAAATAAAATATAATAAAATATATTTAAATATGAATAAAATATTACATGAAAATTTAAAATATAATAAAATATATTAATAAATATTATATATTTTAAATATATATTTAATATACATTTAAAATTGTATTTATTTTATTCATATTATATTTTGAATATATTTGGTATTTAGTATATTTTATATTTCATATTATATTCTATATTATATTATAAAATATATTAAATACCAAATATATTCAAAATATAATATGAATAAAAATAAATAAAATATGATATTCAATATATTAAATATCAAATGTATTAAATATAAAACACAATGAAATACAATAAAATATATTTACCATATTATATGAATAAGATATTACATGAAAATAAAATATAAAATATAATAAAGTATATTATATAATTGTATATAATTTTACCAGGCATTTGGTGATGATTCAGAAGAAGCCATTAATTTCTGAAGCCTAAAAAGCTCCACTTCCGGGTTCTTCCCTTTCACGCATGCGCGGTAGGCAAGTGAGTGACGTCAGAGAGAAGGCGGAGCGCCGCTACAATTGAAGGACCAAGCCTGAAACGGGAGACGCGAAAGGGCGTGGTTAGAGTGACGTCACTCCACGCTCAAGAGGTAGGACAAAATGTCAAGCTCCAAGACGAGCAACACTTCCGGAGTCCCTTTGGATATGTGTTTGAATCATTATTGCATTATGACATATATATTGTATTAAAATTATTATTTCAGTTTAGTATTTTATTCTTATATTATAATTATTATATTTTATATTGGTAGTATAAATATATTACTAGTAATATAAAAATAAAATAATAATAATTTAATTTAAAAAATTATTATTATTATATATTATTAGCTATATTACATGTTTGGAGCCCCCGGTGGCGCAGTGGGTTAAAGCACTGAGCTGCTGAGCTTGTTGATCAAAAGGTCGCAGGTTCGATTCCGGGGAGCGGTGTGAGCTTCCGCTGTCAGCCCTAGCTTCTGCCAACCTAGCAATTCGAAAACATGCAAATGTGACCTAGCTTCTGCCAACCTAGCAGTTCAAAAACATGCAAATGTGAGTAGATCCATAGGTACCGCTCCGGCGGGAAGGCACTCCAAGCGGTCATGCCAGCCACATGACCTTGGAGGTGTCTATGGACAACGCTGGCTCTTCGGCTTAGAAATGGAGATGAGCACCACACCCCAGAGTCAGACATGACTGGACTTAATGTAAGGGGACTACCTTTACCTTTACCTTATATTACATGTTTATTTTCCTTTTCTTCAGTATTTTATTTTATAATTTATGATTATATTATGATTATATTTTAGTCCTATAATTATATTTGATTATTAAGTTTTATTACTGTTGTTGTTCATTCTTTCAGTCGTCTCCGACTCTTCGTGACCTCAAGGACCAGCCCACGCCAGAGCTCCCTGTTGGCCGTCACCACCCCCAGCTCCTTCAAGGTTATTATTATATTTTAGTCTTATAATTATATTTGATTATTATTATATTACATTAGTATTTTTCTTGTTATATATTATGATAGTTTAGTCATATTTTTATAATTTTTATATTTTACTTTTATTTCTTATGTTATTATTTTTCATTATTATGTTGTTGTTCATTCGTTCAGTCGTCTCCAACTCTTCGTGACCTCATGGACCAGCCCACGCCAGAGCTCCCTGTCGGCCGTCACCACCTCCAGCTCCTTCAAGGTCAGTCCAGTCACTTCAAGGATGCCATCCATCCATCTTGCCCTTGGTCGGCATCCCTCTTCCTTTTGCCTTCCACTTTCCCCAGCATAATTGTCTTCTCTAGGCTTTCCTGTCTCCTCATGATGTGGCCAAAGTACTTCAACTTTGTCTCTAGTATCCTTCCCTCCAATGAGCAGTCGGGCTTTATTTCCTGGAGGATGGACTGGTTGGATTTTCTCGCAGTCCAAGGCACTCTCAGCACTTTCCTCCAGCACCACAGCTCAAAAGCATCGATCTTCCTTCGCTCAGCCTTCCCTAAGGTCCAGCTCTCACATCCGTAGGTTACTACAGGGAATACCATGGCTTTGACTAGGCGGATCTTTGTTGCCAGTCTGATGTCTCTACTCTTTACGATTTTATCGAGACTGGACATTGCTCTCCTCCCAAAAAGTAAGCGTCTTCTGATTTCGTGGTACACGGTAGACTCCTGCAGAGGTGAACCATGCAGCTGTGGACAAGTCTACATAGGGACCACCAAATGCAGCAGCGCCCAAACACGAATCAAGGAACATGAAAGGCACTGCAGACTACTCCAACCAGAGGAGCCAGCCATAGCAGAGCACCTGATGAACCAGCCTGGACACAGCATTTTATTTGAGAACACAAAAATGCTGGACCACTCTCACAACCACCATGTCAGACTACAGAGAAGCCATTGAAATCCACAAGCATGTGGACAATTTCAACAGAAAGGAGGAAACCATGAAAATGAACAAAATCTGGCTACCAGTATTAAAAAACTCTAAAATTGCAACAGCAAAAACAGCAGAGAGGAAACAGGCAGGGACATCTAATCACCTTTCAAGAAGAGTTTCCTCCAGGCACAGTCAGCCCATTGTATGATAATCAAGGTGGTCGGCTGAAACATTCACACCTAGCTCCAGCAGACAAGAGTCCTTTGTCCCACCCTGGTCAATCCACAGATATATAAACCCTTTCCCCCAGTTCCAACAGACCTCACTACCTCTGAGGATGCTTGCCATAGATGCAGGCGAAACGTCAGGAGAGAATGCCTCTAGAACATGGCCATATAGCCTGAAAAAACCCACAAGAACCTAGTGATTCCAGCCATGAAAGCCTTCAACAATTCATTATTATAAATATTTCACATAATAATAATAATAATAATAATAATAATAATTATTATTATTATTATTATTATTATTATCTTATCTTCTCCCTCTCCTTCTTCCTATTCCCATTGGACACCTTTCCTTTTTGTCACTCTAATGGAGGTGGGAAGTGGTGGCGCGACGACCGGAAGTGTTGTTCTTCTTTCTTGCTTGTTCTCTATGTCCATTCTCTATGTCCATTCCGGGCATTTTGCCTACGGCTTCCGCGGAGGGACAATCTTTTTTGCAACATCCCTTCAATGGAGGCCGAGTCGGGCTGGCAGCGGGCGGAAAAGCGACGGAAGAGAAACCGGAAGCGGGAGAAAGAGGGCGGAAACCCGGCGGAAACGTTGGAGCGGCGCCTGCAGGAAATCAGGCAGGAAGCGGGGCGCCATACTAGAATACAAAGAAAATAATATAATAATATAATTCCATTTAAAACAATAAAATAATAATGCAAAAATTAAAATAAAATACAAAATGCAAATAAAAGACACAGGAATACAATTAAATCGGAAATAGAAATAAAACAATATGGCCCAAAATAAAAACGAAAGTAAAATGATATAATGAAAACATTAATAATAATAATAATGCGAGAAATAAAATAATAAAAATACAAACAAAATAATGTAATATAATACAGATAAAATAATAAGATCATTGAAATACAAATAATGTTCTAATAAAATAAAATAAAATACAAAATGATAAAAAAAGACAAATAAAATACAGACCTTACAATCTCTGAGGGTGTCTAACATAGATGCAGGCGAAACGTCAGGAGAGAATGCCTCCAGAACAGGGGTCCTCATATTTAATAGTTTGGCCCACAGACTCAATGGTGCTGAGTCACAGACCCAATCCATTGAATCAACACTCAATGGTTGAATCCATTGATCAACCATAGATGGGACTGACCAACAGGAAGAACCCATTGACCAATGCATTGATCCAATACTGGACGGTTGAGTCCATAAGTCAACCATAGATGAGACTGAGCAATGGGATGGATCCATTGACTGATGCATTGACTCAACACTCAATGGTTGAGTCCATTGGTCAACCATAGATGGGACTGACCAACAGGATAAACTCACTGACCAATGAGTAGACCCAACACTCAATGGCTGAGTCCATTGGTCAACCATAGATGGGACTGACCAACAGGAAGGACCCATTGACCAATGCATTGATCCAATACTGGACAGTTGAGTCCATAAGTCAACCATAGATCAGACTAAGCAATGGGATGGATCCATTGACTGATGCATTGACTCAACACTCAATGGTTGAGTCCATTGGTCAACCATAGATGGGACTGACCAACAGGATGAACCCACTGACCAATGAGTAGACCCAACACTCAATGGCTGAGTCCATTGGTCAACCATAGATGGGACTGACCAACAGGAAGGACCCATTGACCAATGCATTGATCCAATACTGGACAGTTGAGTCCATAAGTCAACCATAGATCAGACTGAGCAATGGGATGGATCCATTGACTGATGTATTGACTCAACACTCAATGGTTGAGTCCATTGGTCAACCATAGATGGGACTGACCAACAGGATGAACCCACTGACCAATGAGTAGACCCAACACTCAATGGCTGAGTCCATTGGTCAACCATACATGGGACTGACCAACAGGAAGAACCCATTGACCAATGCATTGATCCAATACTGGACGGTTGAGTCCATAAGTCAACCATAGATGAGACTGAGCAATGGGATGGATCCATTGACTGATGCATTGACTCAACACTCAATGGTTGAGTCCATTGGTCAACCATAGATGGGACTGACCAACAGGATAAACTCACTGACCAATGAGTAGACCCAACACTCAATGGCTGAGTCCATTGGTCAACCATAGATGGGACTGACCAACAGGAAGGACCCATTGACCAATGCATTGATCCAATACTGGACAGTTGAGTCCATAAGTCAACCATAGATCAGACTGAGCAATGGGATGGATCCATTGACTGATGCATTGACTCAACACTCAATGGTTGAGTCCATTGGTCAACCATAGATGGGACTGACCAACAGGATGAACCCACTGACCAATGAGTAGACCCAACACTCAATGGTTGAGTTCATTGGTTAATCATAGATGGGACTGACCAACAGGAAGGACCCATTGACCAATGCATTGATCCAATACTGGACAGTTGAGTCCATAAGTCAACCATAGATGAGACTGACAAATGGGATGGATCCATTGACTGATGCATTGACTCAACACTCAATGGTTGAGTCCATTGGTCAACCATAGATGGGACTGACCAACAGGAAGGACCCATTGAACAATGCATTGATTCAATACTGGACGGTTGAGGCCATAAGTCAACCATAGATGAGACTGACCAATGGGATGAACCCACTGACCAATGAGTAGACCCAACACTCAATGGTTGAGTCCATTGGTCAACCATAGATGGGACTGACCAACAGGAAGAACCCATTGACTAATGCATTGATCCAATACTGGACGGTTGAGTCCATAAGTCAACCATAGATGAGACTGAGCAATAGGATGGATCCATTGACTGATGCATTGATCCAATACTGGACGGTTGAGTCCATAAATCAACCATAGATGAGACTGAGCAATGGAATGGATCCATTGACTGATGCATTGACTCAACACTCAATGGTTGAGTCCATTGGTCAACCATAGATGGGACTGACCAACAGGATGAACCCACTGACCAATGTGTTGACCAAATTATGGACGGACCCATGTTTTGCGTACTTCTAGAAGGTTCTGCACTAAATCCCATCATACGGAGATAATGGGGCCATACCATTTTGAATGTATTTTGGAATCCTAAAGGTCTTGAGTCTAGATGGTCCAAAGGACCAAGTTGTCCCTTATGGGTGGACCTTTGTTCTAGGAGGTCCTTCACTAAATCCTATCATCCTTATTGGTGGTTGTCCCATCTATATAAAGTCATTTATGTCTATCTGAATGACCATATTGTCCTCCAAAGGAGAGTTCCTTTAACGAGTACTTCTGAAATGTTTGTCTTCTCCTCTAAGTCCCATTGTTCTTATAGGGAGAGAATGGGCCTTGTAGATTACCCCTAGTTTGTTATGGCTTACATCAGGGGTCCTCAAAATAAGGCCCGGGGGCCAGATACGGCCCTCCAAGGTCCTTTACCCAGCTCTCGGTCAGGGTCAACCTAAGTCTGAAATGACTTGAAAGCATACAACAACAATCCTATCTCATCAGCCAAAACCAGGCCCACACTTCCCATTGAAATGCTAATAAGTTTATTGTTGTTAAAATTGTTCTTCATTTTAATTATTGTATTGTTTTTAAGTGTTTTTACACTACAAATAATAGATGTGCAGTATGCATAGGAATTCGTTCATGTTTTTTTTTTCCAAATTATAATCCGGCCCTCCAACAGTTTGAGGGACTGTGACCTGGCCCTCTGTTAAAAAGGTTTGAGGACCCCTGATCTAGAACATGGCCATACAGCCTGAAAAAACCTGCAACAACTCATAGAAATATAATTTCTATGGCAGTGGCCAGGGGAGCTTTTGCACAATTAAAACTTCTCTCATGTCACCACATGGGAAGCTGGGGCTGATAGACAGGAGCTCACCACATCTCGCAGATTCAGACTTCTGGTTTTCAGGTCAACAGTTTAGCCAGTACAAGGGTTTAACCCACTATATCCCCATGGCTCCCTAATATTGAAATAACAAAGCAGCTTGGACATAGAGTTATGGCATATCTCTGTGGCATAGCTCTGTAACTGGCATTTCCCAGTTACTATAAAAGTTGCTGTAATGTTCCTTGCTCACCTTTCCCTGCTGCCCTACAGAATGGGGGACGATGCCTGGCTTGAGAGCAGTACGTGTGAAAAAGATCTTGGAGTCCTCGTGGACAACAAGTTAAACATGAGCCAACAATGTGATGTGGCGGCAAAAAAAGCCAATGGGATTTTGGCCTGCATGAATCGGAGCATCTAGGGAAGTAATGCTACCCCTTTATTCCACTTTGGTTAGACCTGGAATATTGTGTCCAATTCTGGGCACCACAATTCAAGAGAGATATTGACAAGCTGGAATGTGTCCAGAGGAGGACGACTCAAATGATCAAGGGCCTGGAGAACAAGCCCTATGAGGAGCGGCTTAGGGAACTGGGCATATTTAGCCTGAAGAAGAGAAGGCTGAGAGGAGATATGATAGCCATGTATAAATATGTGAGAGGAAGCCACAGGGAGGAGGGAGCAAGCTTGTGTTCTGCTTCCTTGGAGACTAGGACGCGTAGCAATGGCTTCAAACTACAAGAAAGGAGATTCCATCTGAACATTAGGAAGAACTTCCTGACTGTGAGAGCCGTTCAGCAGTGGAACTCTCTGCCCCGGAGTGTGGTGGAGGCTCCTTCTTTGGAAGCCTTTAAACAGAGGCTGGATGGCCATCTGTCAGGGGTGCTTTGAATGCAATATTCCTGTTTCTTGGCAGGGGGTTGGACTGGATGGCCCATGAGGTCTCTTCCAACTCTGTGATTCTATGAAACAACAACCACCACCCCTAACCACTGGAGTTGCCATTATTCTTTTGCATTGATGACTGTCTGTGTCGCCCCCAGAGACTTCAAAAGACAGAAAATTGGACCCCAAATGTACCAGAGTTACCCGATCCTGAGATTAAAGGATGATGATGATGATAATAATAATAATAATAATAATAATAATAATAATAATATTAATAATAATCAGGCCTCACAACCTCTGAGGAAGCTTGCTATAGATGCAGGCGAAACGTCAGGAGATAACGCTTCTAGAACATATCCATATAGCCTGAAAAACCTACAACAACCGAATAATAAACTTTATTTATACCCCGCCACCATCTCCCCAAAGGGGACTCGGGGCGGCTAATGTGAGGCCAAGGCCGAAAATACAGATACAACAAAATAAAATACAAGGCAACGAAAAAACACATCACAATAAAATATAATATATAAAGTAGTAAAATAAAATAATTATTGTATTGTCGAAGGCTTTCATGGCCGGGATCACTGGGTTGTTGTAGGTTTTTCCGGGCTATATGGCCATGGTCTAGAGGCATTCTCTCCTGACGTTTTGCCTGCATCTATGGCAAGCATCCTCAGAGGTTTATTTATCGTGTCATCAGCAACCATTGTATTACAATTCCAACAGAGCAAAACAAACACAGAGATTAAAAAGAAAAAGAAAAAAAAAGAAAGAAAAAAAAAACCACACAGATTTTGTAAATTTGGTATTTGGTTAAATGTCCTTTGACCAGTATCTGGCCACTTGGAGTGCCTCTGGGGTTGCCGCAAGAAGGTCCTCCATCGTGCATGTGGCAGGGCTCAGGGTGCATCGCAGCAGGTGGTCAGTGGTTTGTTCTTCTCCGCACTCGCATGCCGAGGATTCCACCCTGTAGCCCCATTTCTTAAGATTGGCTCTGCATCTCGTGGTGCCAGAGCGCAATCTGTTCAGCGCCTTCCAAGTCGCCCAGTCTTCTGAGTGCCCAGGGGGGACTCTCTCATCTGGTATCACCCATGAATTGAGGTGCTGGGTTTGGGCCTGCCACTTTTGGACTCTCGCTTGCTGGGGTGTTCCAGCGAGTGTCTCTGTAGTTCTAAGAAAACTATGTCTTGATTTAAGTCGTTGACGTGCTGGCTGATACCCAAACAGGGGATGAGCTGGAGATGTCTCTGCCTTGGTCCTTTCACTATTGGCTGCTACTTCCCGGCGGATGTCAGGTGGTGCAATACCGGCTAAGCAGTGTAATTTCTCCAGTGGTGTGGGTCGCAGACACCCCGTGATAATGCGGCATGTCTCATTAAGAGCCACATCCACTGTTTTAGTGTGATGAGATGTGTTCCACACTGGGCATGCATACTCAGCAGCAGAGTAGCATAGCGCAAGGGCAGATGTCTTCACTGTGTCTGGTTGTGATCCCCAGGTTGTGCCAGTCAGCTTTCGTATGATGTTGTTTCTAGCGCCCACTTTTTGTTTGATGTTCAGGCAGTGCTTCTTGTAGGTCAGAGCACGGTCCAAAGTGACTCCCAGGTATTTGGGTGCGCTGCAATGCTCCAGTGGAATTCCTTCCCAGGTAATCCTCAGAGCTCGGGATGCTTGTCTGTTCTTAAGGTGAAAGGCGCATGTCTGTGTTTTAGATGGATTAGGGATCAGATGGTTTTCCCTGTAGTAGGCAGTAAGAGCACCTAGAGCTTCGGAGAGCTTCTGTTCTACCATCTCAAAGCTCCCCCATCCTCAGAGGTAGTGAGGTCTGTTGGAAGTAGGAAAAATGGGTTTATATATCTGTGGAATGACCAAGGTAATGTTTCAGCTGATCACCTTGATTTGCATTCAGTGGCCTGGAAGCGCCTGGGGGGAATCTCTTGTTGGGAGTGAATTGATGTGCCTGATTGTTTACTCTCTGTTGTTTTGCTGTTGTAATTTTTGAGTTTTTTAATACTGGTAGCCAGATTTTGTTCATCTTCATGGTTTCCTCCTTTCTATTGAAATTGTCCACATGCTTGTGGATTTCAATGAATGCAAATCAAGGTGATCAGCTGAAACATTACCCTGGTCATTCCACAGATATATAAACCCATTTTTCCTACTTCCAACAGACCTCACTACCTCTGAGGATGCTTGTCATAGATGCAGGCGAAACGTCAGGAGAAAAATTGCCTCCAGAACATGGCCATATAGCTCGGAAAAACCTACAACAACCCAGTAAAATTATTATTATTATTATTATTACTGCAAATCCTATCATCTGTGGCAAGTTTCGTCCAGATCCATTGTTGGTGGGGTTCGCTGTGCTCGCTGGATATAGGTGAACTACAACTCCTCTAAATCATGGTGAATTCTTCCCAAAGCTCTTGTTCAGTTGCTGATCAATTCCTGTTTGATATATGCCATAGAAATGGGTAGGAAAGGGTTAAGTTAGTTATTTTTATAAATAATAATAAAATACTACAAATTAAATAATATAATGCAAAATAATAACATAATAAAATATAACAAATAATATAATAAAGTAAGTGAAAATAATATAAATATAATATAATATAAATAACAAAGAAATACAATTAAATATAAAATAAATAGAAGAAAATAATAAATGAAAATAAATAAATAAAAATATAATTTGAAATGTATAAAATAATCAAATGCTACAACTATCCCATATTATTATTAATAATAATATCCTATTGAATTCCTCCTTTTTTTCTTTCTTTCTTGCAGCTTCGAATTGCAAAGCTCAGGCTTCTGGGATTTAAGCCAAAGTAAGGCCTGTAATCATAATAATGAAATAGTAATAATAATGATGATGACGTTAGGATATTGAACGAATATTTCTAGAATATTTTGCAACATGTTTAGAATACTTTATTAATATTTTAGAATATTTATGGGATCCCCCTCCCCCACCAAAAAATATTTGTTGCATAGTTCTGCAGCATTTTTACAGTATTTTCTTTTTCAGAATATTTCTGGAATACTGTAGAATGTTTTAACAATATTTTTGGAATTTTAAAAAGAATATTCATGAAATATTTGTTGAATATTTTTCTCAGAATACTTTCGTAATGGTTTTAGAATGTTTATGGAATATTTTGCAATATCTTTAGAATATATTTTTGGGCAGACTTTTAGAATATTTCTGGAGTATTTTTGTAATATTTTCAGAATATTTCTTATATTTTAAAGTATATGTATGAAATATTTGTAGATTGTTTCCTTATTTTTCTAATGTTTTGCAATCTTTTAGAATATTTTTTCAGAAGATTTTAAGAATTTTTCCAGAATACTTTTGCAATATTTTAAGAATATTTATCTTACGTTTTAAAGTATATTTATGGAATATTTTTTCAAAAGATTTAATGGAATATTTTTAGAATATTTTCACAATATTTCCATGATATTTAAAATTATTATTTCTGGAATATTTTTGTAATATTTATTATATTTTAAAGTATATTTATGGAATATTTGTAGATTGTTTTCTTATTTTTCTAATGTTTTGCAATATTTTAGAATATTTTTCAGAATATTTTAAGATTTTTTTCCAGAATACTTTTGCAATATTTTAAGCATATTTATCTTATGTTTTCAAGTATATTTATGGAATATTTTTTTCAAAATATTTAATGGAATATTTTTAGAATATTTTCACAATATTTCCATGATATTTAAAAATATTATTTCTGGAATATTTTTGCAACAATAAATAACAACAATAATAAATATTATTAAATATACCGCCTTGCGTCGTCGATTGGCTGAGAAAGGCGGTATACAAATACAGTAAATAAATAAATAAATAAATAAAATCAAAATAATGATAAATAATAAATTTACCTTTCCTTCCTTTTCATAGGCATCATCTTGCAATCCCTGCAAAAGTCCCTTATGGAGGAAGAAGAAGGCATTCTTTCATTGGAAAAGCTGAGCCTTTCGGAGCCTTTCCAATGCGTTTCTTATGGGATCGGAAGCTTCTCTTCTTGTTCCATTGCAAAAACACAAATGGCCTTCCTTCTCCTGCTCTTGCAAACACTCCAGGTATTGCTCAGAATATTTCTCAGAATATATTTGCGATATTTTTAGAATATTTTGCAATGTTATCGGAGTATTAGTTTTGCAATTTTTGCAATATTTTAAGATTTTTTTTGCAGTTTTTGAAACATTTTAGAATATTTTCAAAATATTTTTGCAATCTTGTTAGAATGGTTTTGCAAATTAAAGGTAAAGGTAGTCCCCTGACATTAAGTCCAGTCATGTCTGACTCTGGGGTGTCTAAGCCGAAGAACCAGCGTTGTCCGTAGACACCTCCAAGGTCATGTGGCTGGCATGACTGCATGGAGCGCCGTTACCTTCCCGTCGGAGCGGTACCTATTGATCTACTCACATTTGCATGTTTTCGAACTGCTAGGTTGGGAGAAGCTAGGGCTGACAGCGGAAGCTCACGCCGCTCCCCAGAATCGAACCTGCAACCTTTCAGTCAACAAGCTCAGCAGCTCAGTGCTTTAACCCACTGCGCCACCGGGGGCTCTTTTTGCAAATTAGAGTATTAGTTTTGCTTCTTCTATAATACTATGATACTGTGATGCCTATGATACTGTGAACCACCGCCTCCTCCTGAGAAAAATGTATCATATCACAAAGGACTACCACCTCACCCGCCTCATAGGAAACCTGCTACAAAACAGGAGCTTTTTTGTTGAGTCCCAGGGCCAGAGAAGCAGATGGCGGAAACAGAAGAACGGCCTGCCTCAAGGGAGCGTGCTTGCTCCATCCATGTTCAACATCTACACAAATGACCAGCCACTGCCAGAAGGGACAGAGAGTTTCATCTATGCTGATGATCATGCCATTACCGCTCAAGCAGGGAGCTTTGAGATGGTTGAACAGAAGCTCTCCGAAGCTCTAGGTGCTCTTACTGCCTATTACAGGGAAAACCAGCTGATCCCTAATCCATCTAAAACACAGACATGCGCCTTTCACCTTAAGAACAGACAAGCATCCTGAGCTCTGAAGATCACCTGGGAAGGAATCCCACTGGAGCATTGCAGCACACCCAAATACCTGGGAGTCACTCTGGACCGTGCTCTGACCTACAAGAAGCACTGCCTGAACATCAAGCAAAAAGTGGGCGCTAGAAACAATATCATACGAAAGCTGACTGGCACAACCTGGGGATCACAACCAGACACAGCGAAGACATCTGCCCTTGCGCTGTGCTACTCTGCTGCTGAGTATGCATGCCCAGTGTGGAACACATCTCACCACACTAAAACAGTGGATGTGGCTCTTAATGAGACATGCTGCATTATCACACTGCTTAGCCGGTATTGCACCACCGGACATCCGCCGGGAAGTAGCAGCCAATAGTGAAAGGACCAAGGCAGTGACATCTCCAGCCCATCTTCTGTTTGGGTATCAGCCAGCACATCAGCGACTTAAATCTAGAAATAGTTTTCTAAGATCTACAGCAGTGGTTCTCAACCTTTCTAATGCTGCGACCCTCATGTTGTGGTGACCCCCAACCATAATGTTATTTTCGTTGCAACTTCACACAATTTTGCTACTGTTATGAAAGGTAATCTAAATATCTGATATGCAGGATGTATTTTCAGTCACTAGACCAAATTTGGCACAAATACCCAATACGCCCAAATTTGAATAATGGTGACGTTGGGGGTGATTGATTTTGTCATTTGGTAATGCTGGAGATGCTGGGATTTATAGTTCACCTAAAATCAAAGAGTCTTCTGAACTCCAATGATGGAATTGAATCAAACTAGGCACACAAAATTCCCATGACCAAGAGAAAATACTGGGAAGGTCTGGTAGACATTGACCTTGAGTTTTTTGGAGTTGTAGTTCACCTACATCCAGAGAACACTGTGGACTCAAGCAATGATGGATCTGGATCAAACTTGGCACAAATACTCAATGTGCCCAAATGTGAACACTGGTAGAGTTTGGAGAAAATAGACCTTGCCATTTGGGAGTTGTGATTTATAGTTCACCCACAATGAAATAGCATTCTGAACCCCACCGATAGAATTGGACCAAATTTCCACACAGAACCCCCATGACCAACAGAAAATACTATGTTTTCTGATGGTCTTTGGTGACGCCTCTGACACCCCCTCGCGACCCCCACGGGGGTCCCGACCCCCACGTTTAGAAACATTGATCTACAGAGACACTCGCTGGAACACCTCAGCAAGCGAGAATCCAAAAGTGGCAGGCTCAAACCCAGAACCTCAACCAATGGCTGATAGCAAATGAGAGTTCCCCCTGGGCACACAGAGGACTGGGCGACTTGGAAGGCGCTGAACAGACTGCGCTCTGGCACCACAAGATGCAGAGCCAACCTTCAGAAATGGGGCCACAAAGTGGAATCCTTGACATGCGAGTGTGGAGAAGAGCAAACCACTGACCACCTGCTGCAATGCAACCTGAGCCATGCCACATGCACCATGGAGGACCTTCTTGCAGCAACACCAGAAGCACTCCAAGTGGCCAGATACTGGTCAAAGGACATTTAATCAACTACCAAACTCACAAATTTTGTATTTCGTCTGTTTGTTTACTTGGTTCTGTTAGAAATGTAGTTTGACTGGTTGTCCTGACACGACAAATAAATATTAGTTTTGCAATTTTGCAACATTTTTAGATTTTTTTTGCAATATTTTAGCATGTTTTTGCAGTTTTTGAAACACTTTAGAAGATTTTTCAACATTTTAAGAACATTTTTTCAAAATAATTTTGCAGTACTTACACGGCGATGTCTTGTTTGTTTATCTGTGCTCCAAGTTTATTCTATATCCAAAGTCGGCTGCGTTCAGTGGGTGCAGGAGAACTACAACTCCCATATGCCAAGGTCAATCGCCCCCAAACCCTGCCTGTATACACAGTCTTTGGTAGGGTTCAGAATACTCTCCAAATGCATAGTGAACTACAACTCCCACGTGGATAGATCAGTTCCCCCAACCCATCCAGTGTGTTCTGTTGGTCATGGAGGTTCTGTTTGCCAAGTTTGATCCTTGTTTGTCCTTGGACCAAACTTCACAAGGCTCTCTGGATGCAGAGTGAACTATAACTCCCACGCGGGTGGGTCGGTTCCCCTCCCAGACCCCTTCCAGTATGTTCTGTTGGTCATGAGGGGTCTGTGTGCCAGGTTTGGTCCAGATCTGTCATTTGTGGGGGTCACAGTGGTCCGTGGAAGTGAGTGAAGGTACTGCAAGTCCCATCATCCATTGTCCATTCTCCTCCCAAAGGATTATGGGAGAGTCAGTGGGTGGGGCCATGCAAATTCCATATCAATGGAGAAAGGAACACCTCAGCCACACACACATACATACAGATTTCCACTTTTATTATGTGTATAGATAAATATATATATATCTTCTCCATCTGTTTTCCTTATTTCAAGATTCCTCGCAATTGTTGCTTTGTCTTCGATCCCGTTTTTTCTGAATTCGAAATCGAGGTCCTTCATCGCCTCGGGCTCCAAGTCATTACAGAAAATGAGGTAATAATAAATAAATAAATAATGGTACTACTACCTCTATTTGGTAATATTTTGCAATATCTTCAAAATACTCTTTCAAAAGATTTATTTCTTGGATAGTTTTGCAATAATAAATAATACTACTATATGATGACAACAAGAGCTCTTTTTGAAATATTTCCGTAATTTATGGAATATTCTTTCAGAACAATTTTGCAATATTTATTGGATTTTTTGTTGCAATAATAAATAAAAATAATACATAATAGTAATTCCTCGTTGAGGAATATTTTTGTAAGTTTTTTTATGTTTTCAGAATATTTGTGCAATGTTTCTGAAATAGTTTTGGAATATTTTTTGCAATATTTGTGGAATATTTATGGGGTGTTAAAATAGTATGTAAAATATAAAAATAATATGTTTCAGAATATGTTGGAATATTTTAAATATATTTTTGCAGTATTTGTTGGATATTTTGTGCAATAATAAATAAATAAATACATAAAATTATTATAATGCCTCTTTTTGCTATATTTTCCCAAATATTTTTGCAACTATTTCCTGAATGGGTTGTTGTAGGTTTTTCAGGTTGTATGGCCATGTTCTAGAAGCATTCTCTCCTGACGTTTTGCCTGTATCCGTGGCAAGCATTCTCAGAGGTTGCCTTACAACTTCTGAGGATGCTTACCACAGATACAGACAAAACATCAGGAGAGAATGCTTCTAGAACATGGCCATACAACCTGAGAAACCTACAACCCAGTGATTCCGACCATGAAAGCCTTCGACGATATATTTCCTGAATATTTTTGCAATTTTTTTTGCAATATTTACAGAATATTTTCACAATAATAATGTTTCTTCTTCTTGCTCCTCTGCAGGAAGGGAAGCACAGTGTCGTTTCAGGTGTGCGGACACTGTTCTTCATGGTGCATTGTGGGAAAGCCCTGTACAACAACCTGCTCTGGAGCAACTGGGCCCCGAAAACACTTTCCAAGATGGCCGTCCTTGGGAACAGCTTCCGGCGCATCCAAGACAGGTGGGCGGGTCTTCCTGTTTTAGGGGTCAGAGGGATTTATTACTAATATTTTTGTTGTTCAGTTAATTCCGTTTCTCTTGTCTTCTAGGATGCCATCCAAAATATTCCACAAAGAATATACTTACATTGCAAAGGTAATATGTCGGTGAATTTTTAGTTATTTTGTTTATTATTATTGAAAAAATGCAATAAATATTACAAAATATTCTAAAGATATTGCAAAAAAATCAAATAAATACTGCAAGAAAATTTTGAAAAATATTGCAAAAAATATATTGCCAAAATATTTGAAAAAAGTATTGCAAAAATATTTTTTGCAAAAATATTCTGAAAAATAGTGTAAAGATATTCTAATAATGTTCCATAAATATTCTTGCAGTATTATTATCATTACATATTTTTATTTATTATTTTTGCAAAAATATACAAAAGGTATTCTGAAATAAATTCCAAAATATACTGTAAAAATATTCCGAAAACAATATTGCAGAAATATTTTGAAAAAGACATTTGGGGAAAAAATTGCAAAAGTATTGCAAATATATCCTGAAAAAAATATTGCAAAAATCTTCAGGGGAAAAAACGAAAATATTCTGGAAAAATAATGCAAAAATATTCTGAAAAAATACACCAAAATATATTGGAAAAATATTGTAAATCTACTCTGACAAATATTGCAAAAATATTTTTGTAGATCTTACTGGCGACGGATGAGACCCCATTTCCATCCCATCCTCAATATATGGACATATTCAACGACACTTCCATTCATTGCTTCCCATTGTCGAAGCTAGAAGAACTTTCTGGAGAAATCTGGAAGCTTCCAGAAGAACCCGTTTATGAGGAAAACGAGGAGGGGCAACTAGAGATCATCCGGAAGAATCAGAAAAAAGAGATTTGCATGGACTTTGAGGGAAATGAAAAAAAATTGTGAAAAAGGCAAATATGATTTTTGTATTAATAAATGTGTTGAATAAATGAGAAGGCGTAATTCCATTATTATTATTATTATTATTATTATTATTATTATTATTATTATGCATTATTTAGTTCTTACCTGAAGTTAAATGTCTCAATCCTTGTTATCTTTGTTGATATATTATTCTATATTTTTATTACATATTATATTATCATATATTATTGCTTTTTTTTTTGTCTTGTCAAGAGTGACTCCTGGTGTGAGAGAATTGGCCGTCTGCAAGGACGTTGCCCAGGGGACGCCTGGATGATTTGATGTTTTTATCATCCTTGTGGGAGGCTTCTCTCATGTCCCCGTATGAGGAGCTGCAGCTGGTAGAGGGAGCTCACCCGCCTCTCCCCGGATTCGAACCTGCGACCTGTTGGTCTTTAGTCCTGCCAGCACAGGGCTTTAACCCACTGCGCCACCGGGGGCTCCTTATATTATTGCTATCATTCTATATTAATATTATTTTTAAAAAATTATTATATATATTAGTAATAATAACTATCCTATCACATAACAATTATCGATACATTTTTTAATAAAATAAATAAATCATTATTTATTATTTACCACGTTTCAGGAACAAACGAGTGAGAAATGAGACTAAATCCAGTCCCAAAATATATCTATTATTTGTTGAAAACCAGGCTCATTATATCACAAATCAGATGACACGCTTAAGAAATAAGTGAGTGATAAATGAGAGATAAACGAGACTAAATTGAGTCCTAAAAAATTGATGTATTATTTGAAAACAAGCTTTGTTATATTACAAATTGGACTCCCCAATGCAATACAATCCCCCCTCGAGGGTATGGGAATAAGTTCTCCCCTCGACTCAGAAGTCCCGCCTCCAAACGACCCACTACCCTCCTTCACTTGGCCATGTCGATGAGGCTCTGTAGGGAGGTGGGTACCCATGTCTTCTCCCCCTGGACAAAAACGACCCCACGGTCGATGTAGATGACGATGCGTCCAAAGGTGTAAAGCTGCTTCCCCTCGTGGCGCTTCCCGATGACGGGCATGAAGACGATGTTGTGCTCCTCGGCCTTGGCCTGGATAAGGTCCTTAAAGTTCATGGGCACCGACCCTCCGGCTGCCATGCCAATCCCGCGCTGCGCTACCGTCTCTGCCTCACGCCGCTCCTGCATGGCCTCATACTGGAAGTCCTTGCACCTCTCAGTGTGTGTCAGGTAGGCAATGTTCTCGCGGGCACCTGGCTGCAAGTAGCCCCCTGCAGAATAGGATAATAGTCATATATTAATTTTTAGTATGTTATTATGGCATACGCATACCTCGAACCACAAGGTATGCACAACACTCATCACAATTCAAAACATTACAACAAACTCACAATCACAGAAACAAACAGATCATGCACAGAGGCGTCCCGGCGCGAGCCACATGGCGTGCGCACATGGCCGGACCATGCCCCCTCCGTGGAAGCCACGCCCCTCCCTTCGCCGCCCTGCCCCTACCCGCCCATACGCCATCCTTCCCCTCCTCCTCCGCCGCCCACACCCCCTCTGAGAAAGCCACGCCCCACCCTCCGCCGCGCCGCCCCTACCCGCACATATGCCATCCTTTCCTCCTCCTCCTCCACCGCCCACACCCCCTCCGAGACAGCCATGCCCCCACACTCCGTTGCCCCACTCCTACCCGCCCATATGCCATCTTTCCCCTCCTCCTCCTTCGCCGCCCACGCCCCCTCCGAGAAAGCCACGCCCCACCCTCCGCCGCCCCGCCCCTACCCACACATATGCCATCCTTCCCTCCTCCTCCTCCACCGCCCACACCCCCTCTGAGACAGCCACGCCCCCACCCTCCGCCGCCCCGCCCCTACGCCATCCTTCCCTCCCCCCAAGAGAGAGAGAGAGGTGGAGATGCCCACCTTTCCTGAAGGTAGGCGCAAAAACAAAGGAGGGAGCGGAAGTGGGAGATACCTTCAGCCGCAGGGGCTCTCTCTCTCTCTCTCTCGGTCCCAATGGCTGAAGAGAAAGTCACGAGAAGAGGTGACTTTTGGTGCGCACGCTGGGGTCTTCAGACATGCCTCTGGACCCGAAGCAGGCCAGGCACGGCGGCTCCGCCCCTTGGCCCACCCGCGGATTGGGGAGAGGAGAGGAGGCGGGTGGAGCGCCAGGGGATCGAGAATGGGAGCCGGTCATGGGGAAGGGATAGAACGCGGAGAACAACTGAGCGCCGGCTCTGCTTGCGCACCTGGTGTCCGGGTGGAGCAGGAACGAGAGGGGCTAGGTGAGGCTCAAGGGCCCGGCCCCTTTGGGAAAAGATTCGCCCGGCAGCGAGGCAAGAAAGCCAAGGCTTCCCCCGGACTGCTAGGGCTGTTGTGAGCTGAGGGGGCGTTCCTCAAGTGGCGGTCGAGGGGCATTTACAGAGGTGCCTCTGCGCCCCTGGCAAAAAAAGGTGTTCTGCGACCGTTTACTCCGTGTAATGGACAAGCCGCCCCTGGTACCAATGCTGGAGGGGCCCGCACGGTTCATATTTAAATATATTTAATATTATGATATATTTATTACTATTTATTATATTTTTATATTATTTTATTATCTACATATAGAACTACCTATTATATCAACTACAGTAATACTGCATACGTATACATGTAGCACATTGATTAACGACAGTAATATCAATGTATATAACGTATATAACTTAATTCACATCTCATTCAGTCAATTGACTACAGTAATGTACGCTTATCCCCCTACCAACCCCAGAGATTACTTCGGTCCGAGGACCAAAATTTGCTTGAAGTCTCCAACATCCGGACTTATCATCTGTCTTCTACTAGGCAGAGAGCCTTCTCAATTGTAGCCCCTTATTTATGGAATGCCTTGCCAGTTGAAACCCGAACTATCCGAGGCCTACTTGCTTTTCGGAAAGCCTGTAAAATCTTTCTTTTCCAACAAGCTTTCGATGGGTGAATAACTCAGGACTATGTCTGTTCTTGTTTTATTGTATTTTAAAGTTAATTGTATTGTTTTAATCTACTGCTGTAAACCGCTCCGAGCCAAATTGGGAGTAGCGGTATACAAGTCAAATAAATAAATAAATAAATGTCTACACACACACAAATACACAACTAAACCCCTCCTGAATAAGGCTCTTTCAGCCTTATGCATAATAAATATATGCTAAATATAATAATATTAGTTATATATATCAATGAAATAGTTCTATATGTAGATGACATTACTGTAGTCAATTAACAGGTTGCTCGGCAAATCAATAAGATAATAATACAACATATATATATATATATATATATATATACACACACACACACACACACATACATACACATACACACAGAGAGAGAGAGAGAGAGAGAGAAAGAGTAGTTGATAAATCAGGTAGTTCTATACGTAGATGACGTTACTGTATTCAATGTTAAAGAAGACATGGAGGATGACCGACTGAACCTACCAACGCTGGAGGAGACGGCTCGGTTCATGATGTCGAGGGCCTCGTTGAACTTCTCCTTGACGGAGGGATGGGCCAGCACCTGGTCCGAGAACATGGACTTCCACCCCAGGTACCACTTCGTGATCTCCTCGTAGTTCGGGTTGTTGCTCAGCCATGAGCACAGCACCTGTGGGGGGACAACAAGGGAGTTAACAAGAGCAACATTAATGAGAGGACATTAATGAGAGGGCAAACTAATTACTCGTAAAAGTCATTTTAAGGAGGAGGAAGAGTTCCTTGTAACACAAATTTGATGACCACAAAGCGACCCAATTCCAGGGTGGGACAAAGGACTCTTGTCTGCTGGAGCTAGGTGTGAATGTTTCAACTGACCACCTTGATTAGCATTTGATGGCCTGCAGTGCCATCTGGAACATCTAATCACCTCTCAACAAAAGATTGACCCAGGCACTGCCAGGCCATCAAATGCTAATCAAGGTGGTCAGTTGAAACATTTACACCTAGCTCCAGCAGACAAAGAGTCCTTTGTCCCACCCTGGTCATTCCACAGATATATAAACCATTTTTCCTAGTTCCAACAGACCTCACTACCTCGGAGGATGCTTGCCATAGATGCAGGCGAAACGTCAGGAGAGAATGCCTCTAGAACATGGCCACATAGCCCGAAAAATCCTACAACAACCCAGTGATTCCGGCCATGAAAGCCTTCGACAATACCTCGTAAACATGTTCCAAGGAAGAGGAAGAATGGCTTGTAATACATATTCGATGACCACAAAGGGACCCAACTCCAAAGAAAAGGGAGAATTAATTGGTAATGTACATTTAAAGGAATCATAATAATGAGAATAGTAACACTTTATTTGTACCCCGCCACCATCTCCCCAAGGGACTCGGTGCGGCTTACATGAGGCCGAGCCCAAATACAACAATACAAGCAAAACAACAGTACAAGCAATTAAAATAAAAACATAGAATATAAAACATAGTATATAAAATATAATAATATAAGAAAAATAATTCCTCATAATACACATTTGGTGAGCACAAAGGGACCCAATTCTGAGGAGGGCAAAAAATCCCTCGTAAAACGCATTTCAAAGAGGAAAAATAATTGCTCGTAAAACACATCATAAGGAGGAGGAAGAATTCCTCGTAATACAAAGTTGGCATCCACAAAAGGACCCGATTCCAAAGAGGAGGAGGAGGAGGAGTTTATTTTTTTTTTACCCCGCCTCCATCTCCCCAAAGGGACTCGGGGCAGCTTACCTGGGGCCCAAGCCCCGGCAAAATAAAATTTAAATAAAGCAATAACAATTAAAACAACATAAAACAACATAACAAAAATAGCTAGCAACAACAACAGCAGGCTAATTTTGGAGGTGGGGAGGTAAACCACTACGTGAACTAGTGAAAGGATAAAGTGGTTTAGTAAGGAAGATGACAATGTATAACAGCGTAGGAAAAACCATGGAAACCGAGCAAATTAACAGGATCAATTAATATAATATAAGACATCAGATTGAATGACAATTCAAGTCATCATACAGGCCATGTGTCATAGGAGTCCCTCGCCATATACATTCCAAAGAGGAGGGAGAATTCCTTATACCTGGAGCCATTTAGGGAAGAAGTACTTCTCGAGGAGGCCGACCAAGCTAGAGACGGAGATCATCCCCTCCCAGTCCATGACCCAGAAGAAGGCGTCCATGTGTTGCTGGTGTGGGTTGATGACCAGCTCGTTTAAGCACATCCCTGTTGAGTAGGAAGGATAGTGAGGCTATAATATTAATACAGTCCATTTTGGACCCCCACGAATGCCCCCTGGGATGTCTCACTCACCGAGCTTGGGGAGGATGTTCTTGAGCATGAAGGCCTCCCAGGAGCCGGGGGTGAAGACGTCCTTCCAGGGCTGGAGGATGAGCTTGGCGGAGGCGTCACTAGGGTGCCACTTCTGGAGCGCGCTCGACAGCTTGCTGCGGATGGGTGCGTACAGCGGCTCCAGTCGGGAGCGCATCAGTGGCAGCCAGGGGTGCACCCAGGCGTGGATTGGGACCGTGTCCGTCAGCGGGTTCCAGCCCTCCACCTACAGGCACAAAAGGAGGAGATATGGAAGCTGTCCAAGATTACTCATAAAACATCCAACAAACTCAATGACAATCTTTTGTAAATAATATGCAACAAAACTGGACAGAATGCTTTCCGACAAGGTGGAAACTTCCCCCATAAAACACAAGTGGATAAGATCATAAGGTGAATTCTAATAATAGAAAAAATCCCTCAAAATTGTAATACACATTTCACTGAGATAAACCCCTCATAATACACATTTCAAGGAGAAAGGCCCAATATCAAGAAAGAATCCCCTGTAAAAGACATTTCAAGGAGGAGAAATTATTCCTCATAATACATATTTCAAGGAGGAGGAAGTATCCCTCTTAAAACACATTTCAAGAAGAAAAAATACTTGTAAAATATATTTCAAAAAATTAAAAATCCCTCATAAAACATTTTCCAAAGAAAAAGAATTCCCTCATAAATCACATTTGGCGACCCTGAAGGGACCTAATTCCAAAGAGGAAGCAGAATTCCTCGTAATACACATTTCCGGGAGGAAAAATTCATCCTAATATAGATTTGGCAACCCCAAAGTGACCTAATTCTGATGAACAAGAGTCCTTCATAAAACACATTTCAAGGAGGAAGAATTATTTCTTGTGAATAATTTTACAAATATTTCCGCATATATTTTCATGAATATTTCTGCGAATATTTTCATGACTGTTTTCATGAATATTTTAATGATTCTTTGTCAATGTTTTTGCAAATATTTTTATTATTACTGTTTATATTGTGTATATGGTTTTTAATATTTTGCAAATATATTTATTGTTGTTCTATGTATATTTTTGTAATTATTGCAGTTGAGCAATCAGGTAGTATACTATACGTAGATTATTTCCTGATTAGCAAATACAGATATATAGAAATGGATGGATGGAATAGAGAATAGATGAGTAGATAGATGAATAGATGGATAGATTAAATTAGATATTGATCAATGCAAATTCGGCAACCTCAAAGGGACCTAATTCCAATGAAGACCTCAGTGTAATAAAAAATTGGCAACCACAAAAGGATCCATTTGCAATCAAGAGTCCCTGCTAAAACCCACACTTCCTGCTCACCTCCTTCTGGAGCTTGGGGAAGATGAGCTGGTCGAGGATGTTGTCCATGATCCAGACAGGGATGATGGGCTCCCAGCAGTCCAGGAAGTCCACCATTGGGATGCAGTCACGTGCCTGCCATTGCGACACTGTCCCCCGCACGATCGGCATCCACGTCTCCCACATCAGCCTCAAGGGGGAAAGAAGGCAGCAGCATTATTATTCTATTATTGTACATTGTTATATTTATTATTATTATTATTATTATTATATATAATTATATAACAATGAATATATCTTTGTTGTTGTTGTTCATTCGTTCAGTTGTCTCCGACTCTTCGTGACCTCATGGACCAGCCCACGCCAGAGCTCCCTGTAGGCCGTCACCACCCCCAGCTCCTTCAAGGGCAGTCCAGTCACTTCAAGGATGTGAATATATCTTAATAAATATATCTTAATAAATATAATAACATATTATAGTATATATTATGCAACATAATGTAATAAAATAATAAAAATAACTCATCTAAAATATATTATATATTATAATACATATATATATTAAACGTTCTCATAATGTAAAATATTTTGATTCATTTTACTATTCTATTTACTATATTATACCATAATTTATAATTATATCATATTGTATGATTATGTTATATTATACTATTTATATTATACTTATTATATGCATTAAATTTATTATTACATTATAATGTAATAAATATAATCAGAATAGAAATATATATTATAATATTGTGATATTATACTTCGGGGGGGGGGAGTATCATAACCACAGTGCATCCACGAAATCGATAGCGAGATTAGGTACTATGTTTTAACAGTTTTTAATTGCATTTATGTTTTATTTGATTTTAAAGTTTAATGTGTTATGTATTGTATGCTTTTATGTTCAATGGGGCATTGAATATTTGCCAAAATGGTTGAAGTACAGCCTGAGACTCCTAAGGTTGATGGGTTCACTGATGATTTGGAGAGGACTAGCAGCCCCCTGCCTGGCTTTGTTGTGACCCAGTCTGGTGATCTGGAAAATAAAGTCATTTTTTTTGTTGTGTCAGGAGCGACTTGAGAAACTGCAAGTTGCTTCTGGTGTGAGAGAATTGACCGTCTGTGGACTCAAACAATGATGGATCTGGACCAAACTTGAAACAAAAATTCCATATGCCTAAATATGAACACAGATGGAGTTTGGAGGAAATAGACCTTGACATTTGGGATTTGTAGTTACTGGGATTTATAGTTCACTACAATTAAAGAGCATTCTGAAACCCACAAACGACAGAAATGGGGCAAACTTCCCACACAGAACCCCATGACCAACAGAAAATACTTAAGGCCATCCAGTCCAACTCTCTTCACCAGGGTAAGAAAATGTAATCAGAGCCCTCCTGACAAAGAGCCATCCAGTCATATAGATAGATATGATTCTCACACACACACACAGATATAGTATCACAGATTCGAAAGAGACCCTTAAAGAAGGACTATGATATGTGGCATATTCCAGAGTAGGCAAACCAGACACTCTCCGCATCAACACTGACAAAGAAACAGCAAGAAATACTGTTTACTCACAAGCATAAAGGAATTACATATATTAGAAACCAACACTTTCTCATTACTTTATTTTCCAGATCACCAGACTGGGCCACAGCAACGCGTGGCAGGGGACAGCTAGTAATCCAATATAAATATAATAAAAGCATTATAATATATATAGCAACACCGAGGGGGGAAGGAAGGCGGCAGTAAGTAAAATGGGAAGAGTTGCCTTTGGAGAAGTTGTAAAAGTAATATAGCTGCTCCGGGACTCACCGGTGGAATGCGTCTGAGGATAGGTCCTGGCCCCCATGGGACAAGAGGTGGTCGTTCTCCAGGAGGGACTTCCATTTCGCCATGATCTCTGTACCGTAACTGCAGTCCTAGAAAGGGGGGGGGGGGAGGGGAAGAAAACAACTGTGAATCCTCACTTACGTATTTATAATAATGATAAAAATTATATATAACACTAGCTTTACCCGCCATGCGTTGCTGTGGCCAACCTTCTCTCCCTCTTTCTCTTCTTCTTTCACTCCTTCCTTCATTTCCTTTTCTTCTTTCCTTTCTTCCTTCTCTACCTGTTTAGTTCCTTTCTTAGCTTTTTGCTCCCATCCTTCCTTCTCTTTGTTTCCTTCCTCCCCTCCCTCTTTCTCTCCTTCTTTCTCTTCTTCCTTTGCTCCGTCTTTCCTCCCTTCCCCTTTTTCTTTCCTTCTCTCCTCCTTCTTTCTCTTCCTCTTTCCTTCCTCCTCCCTTTTTTCCTTCCTCTTTCTCTCCTTTCTTCCCTCTCTTTCCTTCCTTCCTTCGCTCTTGACTTCCAGACTTCCTTTTCCTTCTTTCTTTTCTTCCCTCCCTTTCTCTTCTTCCTTCGCTTTTTTCCTCTCTTCCCCTTCCCAAATTCCCCTTCCTTCCTTCCTTCCTTCCTTCCTTCCTTCCTTCCTTTCTTTTGACATCTTCCCTTCCCCTTCCCTTTCTTCTTTTTTTCTATCTTTCTTTCTTTTCCTCCTTCCTTCCTTTCTCCCTTCTTTCCATCTGGTGAAGTCCATGTATAGAGACATCTTTTATGTTGTTGGAAGAGAGTGTTTGTTATACACAGTGAGTTTTCCTGGCAAAATTCTATCAGCCTGCATCTCGCTTCATTTTGTTGTCCCAGACCATGCTTGCCTGTGATCCAGTCTCTTGTAATGAAAATAATGTCTCTTTTTGGGGTATTATCCAGTAGGTGCTGCAGATCCTCATAGAACGGATCCGCTTCTGCTTCTTCAGCAGCTGTGATTGGTGCATATATTTGGATCACTGTAATGTTAAAAGGCTTTCCTTGCACTCGAATTGAGATAATTCTGTCGTTTTTTGGATTGTATCCGAGCACCGCTTTAGTAATCTTTTATATATATAAAAATGCCCCGTGCATAATGAGTTCCTTAAAAACAACAGAACCAATGAACGAAATCACACCAAATTTGGCAACAAAACGTCTCACAACACGGAGTGACCATCACTCAAAAAATTATGATTTTGTCCTTTGGGAGTTGCAATTGCTGGGATTTATAGTTCACCTACAATCAAAGAGAATTCTGAACCCCACCAATGATGGAATTGAACCAAACATGGCATACAGGACTTCAAAGACCAACAGAACACACTGGAAGGGTTTGGTGGGCATTGACCTTGAGTTTGGGACTTGTAGTTCACCTACATCCAGACAGCACTGTGGACTCAAACAATGATGGATCTGGACCAAACTAGGCACAAGCACTCAATATGCCTAAATATGAACACAGATGGAGTTTGGGGGAAATAGACCTTGACATTAGGGAGTTGTAGTTACTGGGATTTATAGTTCATCTACAATCAAAGAGTGTTCTGAACCCCACCAATAACATAATTGGACCAAACTTCCCACACAGAACCCCCATGACCAACAGAAAATACTCAAGGCCATCCTGTCCAACTCCCTTCACCAGGGCAAGAAAACGTTATCAAAGCCCTCCTGACAAAGAGCCATCCAGCCATAGATATAGATAGATATGGTTCACACACACACTGATATAGAATCATAGATTTGAAAGGGACCCCTGAAGAAGGACAATTATATGTTGCATATTCCAGAGTAGGCAAATCAGACAATCTCTACATCAACACTGACAAAGAAACAGCAAGCAATACTGTTTACCAACAAGCAGGAAGACATTACATATATTAGAAACCAATACTTTGTCATTACTTTATTTTCCAGATCAACAGACTGGGCCACAGCAACGCGTGGCAGGGGACAGCTAGTTTTATTATGAAAGCCAAGAACCTGCTTTAATTGAAGTCAATCATCGGAAACTTCTCAAAACACAGCAGACAAAGAATCGGTACAAGAAAACAGCACTCCAAACCAGACCTGACAGCTGGCACAACAAAGCATTGCATGGGCAGTTCCTTGCCAAAATTGGTAGGAAAAGTTGACAAGAAGAAGACCTGGTGATGGCTCATGAATGGAAGCCTGATGAAGGAGACAGAAGGCCTGATTCTTGCAGCCAAGGAGCAAGCCATCAGAACCAATGCCATTAAGGCCAGGACTGAAAAATCAGCGCATGACCCAAAATGCAGACTGTGCAAGGAAGCTGATGAAACCATGCATCATATCCTCAGCTGCTGCAAGAAAATCACACAGATGGACTACAAACAGAGGCACAACTCTGTGGCCCAAATAATTCTTTGGAATTTATGTCACAACAAATTGAAATTGAATCTGACTTGGCCACGGTAGTCCACGCTCTGGTTACATCCCGTTTAGATTACTGCAACGCTCTCTACGTGGGGTTGCCTTTGAAGACAGCTCGGTAGCTCCAACTAGTCCAACGCTCGGCAGCCATGATTTTAACAGGAGCGGAGCGCAGGGAGCATACAACCCCCCTGCTGCGCCAACTCCACTGGCTACCGATCTGCTACCGTGCTGAATTCAAAGTGCTGGCGTTGGCCTTTAAAGCCCTAAACGGTTCTGGCCCAAGCTACCTATCCGACCGCATCTCTGCCTATGAACCCACCAGGACTTTGAGATCTTCCGGGGAGACCCTGCTCTTGATCCCGCCTGCTTCTCCAAGCTCGGCTGGCGGGGACGAGAGATAGGGCCTTCTCGGTGGTGGCTCCTCGGCTGTGGAACGCCCTTCCTACGGACATTAGACTAGCACCATCTCTAATGGTATTCCGCAAAAAGGTGAAGACCTGGCTGTTTGAGCAGGCGTTCGAATAATGCAATGATTGGTTAATGAACACTGGAATGGAACAATGGACGACGAATCTGGAACATGTTTTTGATGACGAGACGACAGTGAATGGGTATTGTAGTAACTGTTTATTAATTGTGTAATGTGTTAGGTTGTTAACTGTTTCTATACCGTAGCACTGAATTTTTGCTGTTCGTATTTGTTGTGAACCGCTGTGAGTCGCCTTCGGCCTGAGAACAGCGGTATATAAGTAAGGTAAATAAATAAATAAATAAATAAATAAATAAATAAATAAATAAATACCACCTGCCAGTAGTAAAGAACTGGTGGGATCATAAACCTGCAAAGGGAGTGGGAAATAAACACACAAAACTACTGTGGGACTTTCAAATCCAGACTGACAAAGTTTTGGAACACAATACACCAGATATCACGATTGTGGAAAAGAAAAAGTTTGGATTATTGATGTCGCCATTCCACGTGACAATCAAATTGACAAAAAACAACAGGAAAAACTCAGCCATTATCAGGACCTCAAAATCGAACTGCAAGGGCTCTGGCATAAACCAATACAGGTGGCCTCAGTGGTCATTGGCACACTGGGTGCCGTGCCAAAAGATCTCAACTTGCTTTTGGAAACAATAAACATTGACAAAATCACAATCTTTCAACTGCAAAAGGCCACCTGACTTGGATCTGCAAACATCATTAGAAAATACATTGAGAAGTGTTTGACTTGTGATTTTGGGATACGAAATCCAGCATATAGATCTTGTTTGCTGTGACATACTGTGTTTTTGTGTCAGTAAAATAATAATAATAATAATAATAATAATAATAATAATAATATAATAATAAATTTTTCCTTCCCTACCTTGAGGGGCTGCCATTGTCGGAAGTGTTCCCTGACTAAGGGGAAGGCAATGGCAGCAGCCAGGGTGTCGGGGCCGCAGAGGTGGTACTCGGGCCCGTGTTCACGCTGCAGCTTCCGGAAGATACTGGCAGCTTCCTCGAGGGTGAGGGGCCGCTTCTCACAGGTCTCCACAGCTTCCAGGACCTTCTCCAGGCTGTGTATTTGGGCCTCTTCTTCTTGGAGGGCCACCTCCGCCTTTGCGATCTCGGCCCCCAGGACGGCCACACGGTCCCGCTCTGCCTGGACCCGCCGGTCGCTCTGCAGGATCTCCTCCTCCGTCAAGTCGATCAGCAACTGCAGATTGTGTTCCAGCTCCGGCAGGGAGAAGCTGGGAGGAGGCTTGGCCGGGGGAGGTCTGCCCGGCAAATGTGAGAAAGAAGAAGGGGATTGGCTGCCCGCCTCGGATGGGGGAGGAACCTGCTGCGTCTTCTGGCTGATCTGGCTGTAGCTGTAATACACCCGCTGCTCACGACCGGTCATGTCAATCACCTGAGAGAAATATAAGTTAGAGAGAAATATATATAAATAATACTGCATTATTATATTTATTATTATTTATTACTATGTTGATTACTGTATTATATACATACATAAAAACATTTATATATTGTTACATATTATTATATATTACTATGTTGTAATTTTAATTATATTATTACTATAGTTTTATTATTGTATGCATATATATTATATACATATTATTTATTTAAAACACATATTCCGCCCTTCTCACCCCAAAGGGGACTCAGAGCGGAGCACAACATATACATGGCAAACATTCAATGCCTGGATACAATACATAAACATTTAAAAACATTTATCTAAATATTAAAATACACCATTTAAAATAACACAATTTAAAACCGTCCAAGCCATCCGCATCAAATCCAATTGGCCCTGTCATCTTTCCCATTGTCGCTTCATTGCCCTGTCCCGAAAGCTTGGTCTCACAGCCAAGTTTTTACCATCCTTCTAAAGGACAGGAGGGAGGGGGCCGACCTGATCTCATAAGGAAGGGAGTTCCATAGCCGGGGAGCAATCACCGAGAAGGCCCTGTCTCTCGTCCCCACCAATCGCGCCTGTGACAATGGCGGGACGGAAAGCAGGGCCTCCCCGGTGGATCTTAATCTCCGCGATGGTACATAGAGGGAGATGCGTTTGGACAGGTAATTATAGTACATATTATTGTATTACATTTAATGTATTATATATTATTCTATATTTATTATTATATTATATTTATCATATATTATTAGCAATAGTATTATATATTTGTCACTATTACATTATTATATATTATTATAATAATCATTATTATTATACCAGACTGGGATGCTGACCTTGACATTGGGGGGATGTGGACGAGGTCCCGTCCCTGTGGCGGACGCTGCTATGTCTCCGGAGGACCCTCCCCTCCCTTGGCCTCGCCCCCGGGCCTTGAGCTCTTCTGCAGTCTTGTAGCTGTACTTGGGGCCAGGTCGCTTCTTCCCAGGCTCCTTCCGCCACTGGCCGAGCTCCCGCTTAAGATCCTCCTCTTCTTCCTCCGACAAATCGGGGCCCACCGGAAAGTCCTGCAGTGATTGGGCCGTCCGCTCAGATCCATAAGCTCCCAGGGCTCCCTTCCCCCTCCGCTGCTTGGCCTCGATTGGGGTCAGGATGCCTGGGAATAATAAAAACAATATAACATTATATAATAAACTAGCTGTCCCCTGCCACACGTTGCTGTGGTCCAGTGTGTGTATATGTGTTTTGTGTGTGTATATATTTATGTAAATGTGTATATGTGTATTTGTGTATATATATGTGGTTTTGCACATGCATTGTAATGTAAATTTTGTTTGTTGGCTTTTCTTCTGCTGTGTTTTTCAGTGTTTTTATGAGTGATGGTCACTTGTTGGCCTGATAGGTGTATTGTG
Source organism: Anolis sagrei (assembly GCF_037176765.1). Lineage (NCBI taxonomy): Eukaryota > Metazoa > Chordata > Lepidosauria > Squamata > Anolidae > Anolis > Anolis sagrei. The sequence goes on along the minus strand of NC_090034.1, from coordinate 60,718,325 downwards.
TCCAAATTTGGTGTCAATTCGCCCAGTGGTTTTTGAGTTGTGTTAATCCCACAAACGAACATTACATTTTTATTTATATAGATAATGAGAATAATATATAATAATATATTAGAATTGTACAATTGTATAATATAATATAAATAATAATATAATACATAATAATAAATAATAAATATAATAATAAAATATAAATAAAATAATATAAATAATATATAATATAATATAAATACTATATAATATAATATAATACATAATAATAATAAATAATAAATATAATAAATATAATCATAAAATAAATCAAATATTTATAATAAATAAGTCAATAATATATTATAAATAATAATATAAATAATATTAAATAACATTATACTATATAATAAAATAATAACATATAAAAATAATATAAATCTCACAGGATGATAACATCAGAATACAATTAAAATTAAAATAGTAAATAATAATGATAAATAATATAAATAATAAAATAGCATTATAATCTATAATTAAATATTATAATCTCTTATAAAATAATATAAATGTTACATGATAATAATAGAATACAATTAATAATAATAATAATAAGAAGAAGATAATGACCTTGTGCGTTCTTGCCAAGGCCTCTTCCGGGGACATATCCCATTTTCTGAAGGAGTTTCTGCCCGATTCCCTTGGTGTGTCGCTCCCAACTCCCAAAGTCCAAAAAGGACTTTGTTCCACCAAAAAAGGCCCTTTGGCTTGGCTTGAAGTTCACACCCTGAAGAAAAATAATAATAATCATCATAATAAAATATATAATAATATCTATACACATAATAAAAGTGAAAATATGTATGTCTGGGGTGTCCACTTACACAAACAAGCTCCTGCCTCCACAAACAGCTATCGCTCCCACTGCTCAAGGGACACCAATGACCTAAAAGTTTATAGCAAGTGCCATGAACATGTGCAAGAGCCCCGCTAATGTCCTCCACAAACACCATACTGCCCACCACCCAAGTGAAGGTTTTCATACAGGGACAATTTCACCCTAGATTTCATGTGTTTCCTCCACCACAAGCATCCCAGTGCTTCAGAATCTTTCCATTGGTGTGGAATTTGCATGACCCCGCCCAATACCTCTCCCTTAACCCTCTCCGAACATACTAGAGAGGTTTAAGGAGAAATCATCATGATTTATAGGAGTTGTAGGTTCTGGGATGTATAGTTCATCTATGATCTAAGAGCACTCTGAACCCAACCAATGATGGACCTGGAACCATCTTGGCACACAGAACCCCCATGACTAACTCAACTTACTGGAGGGGTTTGTGGGAATTGACCTTGATTTTGGGAGTTGTAGTTCACCCTTATCCAGAGAGCCCTGAAACCAGCTGATGTCACATCTGGACCAAACTTGGCACACAAATCCAACATGGCCAACTGGGGTTTGCAGGTGATTGACCTTGGATCTGGGAGTTGTAGTTCACCCTTATCCAGAGAGCACTTTGAATACTGGTGGAGTTTGGGGAGGATTGACCCACGATTCTGGGAATTGAAATTCACCCGTATTTCCCAATCAGAGCATTCATAAAAAACAAGAGGAAAGACTGAGTTTTTCCTAATAAATAGAGCTACAAATTATCAAACAGCTAACAGCCCAAAACAAACAGTGCCTTCTTCTAATACCCCAGGAATCACCAAATAATAAAAATGGGAAAATCTATAAGCCAATAGCATAACATCACGGCAAAAAGGTGCCAATACAATCCTGGATATTTTTTTTAAATTCTCAAATGAAGGGAGGGAAAAAAATATAATTCTAATAAAATAACATAATAAAATATAATAATAAAAGTAATACAATAAAAAGTGCACAAGTTATGTGTTCACGTACATGCAAATAATAAAATATAATAATTATAAAATATAATGCAATAATAAACTAACAATATATAATAATAAAAATAATAAAATATTTTACCTACACATAAATAAAAATATGTGTTACGTACACTTAAATAAAAATATAATAGACTATATTAAAATAATTATATAAAATCTAACAATAAATAATAAAATATAATATAAAATCTAACAATAAATATAATAATAATAATAATAATAATAATAATAATAACTAGCTGTGCCCTGCCACGCGTTGCTGTGGCCTATAGTAAAACTTATCAAAGTTGAGGTAGATATCTGGACTATTATGAAAGAGAGGTACCTACCTATTCCTTCCCCCTTTTCCTCCCCCTTTCTCTCCTTTCTTCCTTCTCTACTTTCTTTCTTTCTTTCCTTCTTTCACTACTTGGTTTCATCCTTCTCTTTCCTTCATTCCCACCCCTTTCTTCCTTTGCCTTTCTTCCCTCCCTGTTTGCTTCCTTCTTTCTCTTTTTATTTCCTTTTATTTCACCACCATCATAACAATAACAATAATGCAGTGCATTGCCTCTGGGACCTGACACCTCTCCCATTCCCCCTAAAAGGGTCTCATAGGAATAATAGCATCATAATAATCATAGAAATAACAACCTTTACCCGCCACGCGTTGCTGTGGCCAACCTTCCCTCTTTCTCTCCTTCTTTCCCTCCTTCCTTCCTTCCTTCCCTCCCTCCCTCCCATCTTTCCTTCTCCTCTTCCTTCTCTATCTCTTTCCTTCCCTCCCCCTTTTTCTTTCTCTTCTGGTCTCTTTTTTTCCTTCTCTCTTTCCTTCTTTCCTTCCCTCCCTCTTTCTCTACATCTTCCCCCTTCCTTCACTCCCTCTTTCCTTCCTTCATTCCCTTTTTTCTTTCCTTCTCTCCTTCTTTCCTTCCCCCTTTTTCTTTCTCTTCTGGTCTCTTTTCTTCCTTCTCTCTTTCCTTCTTTCCTTCCCTCCCTCTTTCTCTACATCTTCGCCTTTCCTTCACTCCCTCTTTCCTTCCTTTATTCCCTTTTTCCTTTCCTTCTTTCCTTCCTTCCTTCCCCCTTTTTCTTTCTCTTCTGCTGTCTCTCTTTTCTTTCCTTCCATCTTTCCTTTTCTTCTTCCTTCTTTCTCTAACTTTCCTTCCTTCCCCCTTTTCTTTATCTCCCTTTCTCTTTCTTCCTTCTTTCCTTCCTTCCTGTCTTTCCTGGATTTTGACAGGGCGGGAAGGGGCGGGGTGGGGTTTGGAGGTGGCGTGAAGTAAAAGGAGGTAAGATTGGGGCAGGGGAGTGATGGAGCGTGGGGTTGTGTGTGTGTGTGCGGCGGTGGGGGGAGTGATGGAGCGTGGGGTTGCGTGTGTGTGTGCGGCAGCGGGGGGGAGTGAGGTTGCGCGCGTGTGTGTGGCGGTGGGGGGAGTGATGGAGCGTGGGGTTGTGTGTGTGTGCGCGGCAGGGGGAGTGATGGAGCGTGGGGTTGTGTGTGTGCGTGCGGCAGGGGGTGTGTGTGCGGGAAGCGGTGGGGCTTGGAGTGGGCATGGCTTCCGCAGAGGGAACTGTGTGCGCGCGCCAGGGAACTTGCGGCTGGGCACCAATGCGCATGCTCAGTTGTTTTGCCGTTTTGTGAGTGTGTTGTTTTGTTTTTCATTTTGAGTAGATATGTTTGTACCTTATGGGTTGTGTTATGGGCATGGCAATTTTGGTTAAGTTTCTTTGGTATTTTTTGAGTTTTGTTGTTTTGCCGTTTTGTGAGTGTGTTGTTGTGTTGTTTTTCATTTTGAGTAGATATGTTTGTACCTTGTGGGTTGTGTTATGGGCATGGCAATTTTGGTTAAGTTTCGTTGGGGTTTTTTGAGTTTTGTTGTTTTGCCGTTTTGTGAGTGTGTTGTTGTGTTGTTTTTCATTTTGAGTAGATATGTTTGTACCTTGTGGGTTGTGTTATGGGCATGGCAATTTTGGTACAGTTTCGTTGGGGGGTTGTGGAGTTTTGCTGTCCGGTTGAACCAACCTAACAGATTTATATATATAGATAATAATATGTGCATGTGTTATGTACATGTAATGAAAAATATAATAAAATCTAACAATAAAATAAAATAATAAATATAATGTGCATGTGTGCTGTGTTGCTATATACATGTAAATAATAATAATAATAATAATAATAATATAAAATTTAATAACGATAATAACAACAACAGTACCGTCTTCAGTCTTTTTGGGACAAACTCCTTTTTGGGACCTTTTTCCTCTTTCTTCTTTGTCTTCTTCTTTCCTTCTTCCTCTGAGTCTTCTTCTTCATCATCGGTTATTATTTCTTCAGCTGCAGTTTTCTTCAATCCGGCGCTAATGAAATTCACCGGAGCAGAATAATCCCGTGACCTGAAAATATATTATTATTATTATTATTGTAATCCACTCTCTTTCTTATATTGCATTTCTTATATATTATTATCAAATATATTATTGTTTTGCATTACGTTTACTATATATTATTATATGAGACTTATTTATTATTATATTTGTATTATTACCTATTATATGTTATATAATATATATCTAATATTATATATTTTATTATAATATTAAGTTTATTTTATTTTAGTATATAGTATTGTATTATATATTATTATCCATTATTTCTTATTATATTATATTACTTTTATTACATAAAATAACTATATTTATTATATTCTAAAACAACTATATTTATTATATTCTATTACCATATTACATTTATACTATTAAATATAATACTATAATAATATATTATTATCTAGTATGATATATACATGTACGTGTGAAGGAGCGTAAAATTACTGCCACCTAATCTGTGAGGAAGCCGGGCAATGATCAGTATCAGTTTAAGAGTTGGTTTATAAAGGGACTATTAATTACAGAAGGATTTATTTATTTGATAGCGTAGCGTTTATTGTCCCTGGTTTGGTCTTACTTCTTATGCAGGCTGTTTGGCTTAGAAGTAAAGGTAACAGAAGCAAGGCTTGTAAAAAGAACAGTAACAAGTTTTATTAGAATACAACCGATTCAATGTTTCTTCACTAGAAGCACAAACTTAGTTGGTTACAATAGTAAGGCTTCATGATTAACTTCAGATACAGACTTTAAGAGGTTTTTTTGAGTAGATATATCTTTCTTCAACAAGCGTTCTTTTACTACAAATAAGCCACCTTACTTATCTAACTATATTGGCTCACAGCCAAACCCTGATTCTTAATATTAGAGAACCAGTCTTCCCTATAGTTCTCTAACTATAGGATTCCTGCTGGTTTTCCACACACCACAGGATCAACTACCTCTCCTGTAACTCTTTGGTCACAGACTAGTTCCCTGAATCTCCCACAGAGATTAACTCTGTAACTCTAATGGTCACAGACTCTTTCCTATTTCTCCCACTAGAGAAATCAGTCCTTTCTGTAACTCTAACGGTCACAGACCAGTTCCCTGAATCTTCCACCAGAGATTTCAGTCTTCTCTGTAACTCTAACGGTCACAGACTCTTCCCTATTTCTCCCACTAGAGAAATCAGTCCTTTCTGTAACTCTAACGGTCACAGACCAGTTCCCTGAATCTCCCACCAGAGATTTCAGTCTTCTCTGTAACTCTAACGGTAACAGACTCTTCCCTGTTTCTCCCACTAGAGAAATCAGTCCCTTCTGAAACTCTAACGGTCACAGACTGCCTATTTCAAACAGATGTGCAGTTAGGTGACAGTTGGCTCCACCCCCTTTGCTATGGCAACTCAGGCCAAGCCAGCTACCATCTCTAACAAAATATAATTCTACATACTTACCATTTATTAACTACTGTTTATAAATAATAAAAATACACATCGTCACAGTACGCCTCTCCACTTACCGCTTCCCTGCAAAGCTGGGCCGGTGCTGCTGGTGCTGTCCATCGAGGTCCTCCCATCCCGCCTCCTGCTCCTCGTCGTCAGAGTCCTCTTCCCCTTCCTGTTCTGGTCCTGTCCCTTCACGTTCTTCTCTTTCTGCCCAGACGCCATAGAGGGCCTGCTCCTTAGTCTGGCGGTGCTGCCGGTGGCGGAGGGGGTTGAACTCGTTCTGGAGATCCCACTCCGTCACCTCAAAGGCCTCCAACTCTATGCCCTCCGCTTCCGCTTCCTGCCCAGGTCGCAGATCAGGACCGCCCCCTCCACCACCGCCAAACAAATGAGACAGTGACATAGCTGGAAACTCTGGAAGAATATAATAAAGATGCAGTAATAACAACATTAATAATAATAATAATGTAATAAAATAATAACTTTATTTTTATACCCCACCTCCATCTCCCCAAAGGGACTCAGGGCGACTTACATGGGACCATTAATGTAATATAATAGCAAATAAGATACATTAGTAGGTAATAATATAATAAAGAATGTCATTATATTAATATTATAATATAATAGTAAATAATAATACAATAATATATAATAAAGCAAAGGGGACACTATGGAAGAAGAATAGTAACAAGAATAATATAATTTAATATAATACTCTGTTATTAATATAACATAACATAACATGAAATAATATAATGATATATAATAGAAAAATGCTAATTATTGATATTAATAATAATATAATGATAATGTAATAGTAGGTAAGTGAGACAGCGACATGGCAGGAAGCTCTAGAAGAAGATAATGATAATAATAATCATAATAATAATAACATAATATAATAGAAATATTATAATCCATATACATAACTAGCGGTCCCCTGCCACGTGTTGCTGTGGCCCAGTATAGTGATCTGGAAAATAATGTAATGAGAAAGTGCTGGCTTCTAATATATGTAATGTCTTTCTGCTTGTGGGTAACCAGTATTTCTTGCTGTTTCTTTGCCAGTGTTAATGTGGAGATTGTCTGGTTGGCCTACTCTGGAACATGCAACATATCATTGTCCTTCTTTAGGGGTCCCTTTCAGATCTATGGTACTGCATCTGTCATATACATATGTGTGTGTGTGTGTGTGTGAATGGCTGGATGGCCCTTTGTCAGGAGGGCTTTGATTATGATTTCTTGCCCTGGTGAAGGGAGTTGGACTGGATGGCCTTAAGGCAGTATTTCTCATCCTGGTAAGTCAAGACCCCGGGTGGGGGGGAGAGTCACCAGAGGGGTGTCAGAAGGGTCACCAAAGACCACCGGAAAACACAGTATTTTCTGTTGGTCATGGGGGTTCAATGTGGGATGTTTGGCCCAATTCCATCATTGGTGGGGTTTGGAATGCTCCTTGATTGTAGGTGAACTATAAATCCCAGTAAGTTCAACTCCCAAATGTCAAGGTCTATGTCCCCCAAACTCCATCTGTGTTCATATTTGGGTGTATTGAATGCTTGTGCCAAGTTTGGTCCAGATCCATCATTGTTTGAGTCCACAGTGCTCTCAGGATGTAGGTGAACTACAACTCCCAAACTCAAGGTCAATGCCCACCAAACCCTTCCAGTGTGTTCTGTTGGTCATGGAAGTCCTGTATGCCATGTTTGGTTGAATTCCATCATTGGTGGAGTTCAGAATGCTCTTTGATTGTAAGTGAACTATAAATCCCGGCAACTACAACTCCCAAGTGACAAAATCATAATATTTGAGTGATGATCACTCCTTGTGTTGTGAGACGTTTTGTTGCCAAATTTGGTGTGATTTCGTTCATTGGTTCTTTTGTTTTTAAGGTATTCATTATGCACAGAGCATTTATATATATATATACACACACACACTAGCTGTCCCCTGCCACGCATTGCTGTGGCCCAGTCTGATGATCTGGAAAATAAAGTAATGAGAAAGTGTTGGTTTCTAATATATGTAATTCCTTTATGCTTGTGGGTAAACAGTATTTCTTGGTTTTTTTTTCAGTGTTGATGTGGAGAGTGTCTGGTTTGCCCACCCTGGAACATGCAACATATAATTGTCCTTCTTTAAGGGTCCCTTTCAAATCTATGATACTATGTGTGTGTGTGAATCATATATATCTATCTATATCTATATCTGGATGGCTCTTTGTCAGGAGGGCTCTGATTACATTTTCTTGCCCTCGTGAAGAAGAGAGTTGGAGTGGATGGCCTTAAGTATTTTCTGTTGGTCATGGGGGTTCTGTGTGGGAGGTTTGCCCCAATTGCTGGGGTTCTGAATCCTCTTTGATTGTAGGTGAACTATAAATCCCAGTAACTACAACTCTCAAACATCAAGGTCTATTTCCCTCAAACTTCATCTGTGTTCATATTTGGACATATGGAATATTTGTGCCAAGTATAGTCCAGATCCATCATTGTTTGAGTCCACAGTGCTTTCTGGATGTAGGTGAACTGCAACTCCCAAACTCAAGGTCAAGGCCCACCAAACCATTGTAGTATTTTCTGTTGGTCGTGGGAGTTCTGTGTGCCAAGTTTGGTTCAATTCCATCATTGTTGGAGTTCAGAATGCTCTTTGATTGTAGGTGAACTGTGAATCTCAGTGACTACAACTCCCAAATGTCAAGGTCTATTTCCTCCAAACTCCATCTGTGTTCATATTTTGGCGTATTGAGTGCTTGTGCCAAGTTTGGTCCAGATCCATCATTGTTTGAGTCCACAGTGGCTTCTGGATGTAGGTGAACTGCAACTCCCAAACTCAAGGTCAAGGCCCACCAAACCCTTCCAGTATTTTCTGTTGCTCATGGGGGTTCTGTGTGCCAAGTTTGGTTCAATTCCATCATTGTTGGAGTTCAGAATGCTCTCTGATTATAGGTGAACTATAAATCCCAGCAACTACAATTCCCAAGTGACAAAATCATAATTTTTTGAGTGATGGTCACTCCTTGTGTTGTGAGACGTGTTGTTGCCAAATTTGGTGTGCTTTCGTTCATTGGTTCTTTTGTTTTTAAGGTACTCATTATGCACAGAGCATTTTTATATATATAGATAGAAGATAGATAGATAGATAGATAGAAGATAGATAGATAGAAGAGAGAGAGAGAGAGAGAGAGAAGATAGATAGACAGATAGAGATATAATAGATAGATAGATATAGAAGATGGATAGAAGATAGATAGATAGATAGATAGATAGAGATATAATAGATAGATAGATGATAGATAGAAGATAGATAGATAGAGATATAATAGATAGAGAGAAGATAGATAGAGATATAATAGATAGATAGATAGATGATAGATAGAAGATAGATAGATAGAGATATAATATATAGAGAGAAGATAGAGATATAATAGATAGATAGATAGATAGATAGAAGATAGATATATAGATAGAGATATAATAGATAGAAGATAGATAGATAGATAGATAGATAGATAGAGATATAATAGATAGAAGATAGATAGATAGCAGATAGATAGATAGAGATATAATAGATAGATGATAGATATAGATAGATGATAGATAGATAGAAGATAGATAGATGATAGATAGAAGATAGATGATAGATATAGATAGATAGAGAGAGAGATAGAAGATAGATGATAGATATAGATAGATAGATAGATAGATAGAAGATAGATAGATGATATAGATAGATAGATAGATAGATAGATAGATGATAGATAGAAGATAGATAGATAGAGATATAATAAATAGATAGATAGATAGATAGATAGAAGATAGATAAATAGATAGAGATATAATAGATAGAAGATAGATAGATAGAAGATAGACAGAGATATAATAGATGGAAGATAGATAGATAGAGATATAATAGATAGATAGATAGCAGATAGATAGAGATATAATAGATAGATAGATAGATAGATAGATAGATAGATGATAGATAGAAGATAGAGAGAGAGAGAGAGAGAGAAGATAGATAGATAGAAGATAGAGATAGATAGATAGATAGATAGATAGATAGAAGATAGATAGATAATTGCATATTATTATATACAATAGAATAAATATAATAATAAATACTGTTTAACCCACTGTTTCCAGGCAGAACAAGCCCCGTAACGGTTTCCATGGCAACCCTTTTATAATAGTTTATTAATATAAAATATATTAATATGTGATAGTCATAAATATGGCAATAATAATAATATTATATATATATATTTCTTACCTTCCTTCTTTCGTGAAAGGGAAACAAAGGCCTGCTTCTTCTTCACAGCCTTCTCCTCGCTGAAATGAGCGCCACTTCCTGTTTGGCCTTCAAGCGACTGCGACTGCGCCTGCGAGCTCAGCGTTGACAATGGTGAAGCCCGCCCCGGAAGTGACGCCTTGCAGGAGCAAGCGGATTGAATGAGGAAACAATAATGGGCGACGTAGCGACGTTTCGTGGTGACCGCCCTCATTTTCTCATCTCTGACTTTCTAGTTTTTCGTCTCGATGGTTACGGTGGCCCGAAAAGCTCATTTCCAGACTCATAGGATGAAGCTCATAATAAGAATACTAATGACAATAATAATAATAGTATACTATAAAATACACAAATTGAAAACAAGAATGTGTGTGTGTGTGTATATATATTTATATATATATATATGTGTGTGTGTGTATATATATATATATATATATATATATTGAAAATAAGAATATAATAAAATATGGATATAATATAATAATTTTTAAATATAATTTATTTATTTATCATTTATTTACTTCATTTGTATACCGCCATTCTCAGCCCTAACACGACTCATAGCAGTTTACAACAAGCAAAAACAAGGCGAACAATCAAGGCAAAAATTCAATGTGGCATCAAGAAGGTACTTAAAAACAGTTAACACAGAAACAAATTAAACAATTTAACACTAATAAACATTCAGTGGCGTCTCATAACTAGAATCATGATCCAAACTTGTCAGTCGTAGTTCCATTTCCTGAAATTCATTGCACTGCTTATTCAAACGCCTGTTCAAATAACCAGGTTTTCACTTTCCTCCGGAATACCATCAATGAGGGGGCCAATCTGATGTCCGTGGGAAGGCCGTTCCACAGCCGAGGGGCCACCACCGAGAAGGCCCTGTCTCTTGTCCCCGCCAGCCGCGCCTGTGTTGCAGGCGGGATCGAGAGCAGGGCCTCCCCGGAAGATCTCAAAGTCCTAGTGGGTTCATAGGTGGAGATGCGGATAGGTAACTTGGGCCAGAACCGTTTAGGGCTTTATAGGCCAAAGCCATGTGTGCTATAATGTCAATCAAAATCATAAATCTCCTGGTTCCATTATATGCAAATTACTGACTGCTTTAAGGAAGACAAAAAGAAAGACTTCTCCCCACAAGAGTCACTGTGGGACAAAATAATGGAAAAGGATAAAAAAGTGGTCAGAACCCTTTATGGGAAACTCCTGGAGTGGGAAACTGAACTGGAAGTTGTAAAGGAGAATATGACCAGCTGGGCAGCTGATTTCGGGCACTCTATTCTCCTCAGCGAGTGGGAGGCTATATGGAAGAGAAAATTAAAATTTGCAAAATCCACCAACATACTAGAAAATTGGCAAAAAATCTTCCACCGATGGTACCTAACTCCACAGAAGATGGCAAAATTCCACAAAGGAACGAACAGTGACTGCTGGAAGTGTGGGGGGGAGCTGGGTACCCACTATCACGCATGGTGGCAGTGCAAAAAAGTCAGGAACTTCTGGCGGGAGGTGCATAGGGCAGTGCAGAAGATCCTGCAGATAAAAGTGGAGTTTAAAGCAGAATATTATCTTTTACATTTATTAGATTTTCAGTTAGACCCTAACAAAGATATGTTGTTGTTTCACTTCTCAGCAGCCGCCAGAATTGTGCTCGCCGGCAAGTGGAAGAGTAAGGAATTACCAAAAATTGATACCTGGCTATTAAAAATTAGAGATTTAATGGAGATGGACACTCTTGCAACTATGACTTACGAGATTAGCGAGAGACGCAAGATTGACTGGCAACCATTCAGGCAATATTTGAAAGAAAAGAAGAGTATAATTTTATAATTTTACAAGATTTGGGAAGCGGCGTAGACGATCAAGAGACTTTGTTTTCTATTGTTACTAGTATAACTCTGCTGAATCTCTGAGGAAGTCCACTTGTTGATTGTAACTTGTCGATAGAATGATGCCTCTGTAATTGTGTGTGTAGGTGCTATGTAGCACCAACCTTCTAGCACCCCCCCCCACTAACCTTCCCCCCCCCCCCCCGCCCACACTTTCCCTCCCTTTACCCTATACCCACCCCAACCCCAGGGCTGACTGTGGAATATGTAATGTTTATTGTGCAATATTCAATGCCTAGCGGACCATAACTGAATATTTGTGTAATTGTGTAACTGTGTAACAGTGTAACAGTGTAACTGTATAATTGTACGTTTTAGCTATGTGTCTTCAAAAAAAAAAATCCTGAATAAACACTATTCAAAAAAAAAAATCAAAATCATAAACAACTAATGAACAACTGCATAGCTAACTTAGACCAATGAAATGATTTGTCTTTGGGAACCAATGAGATGATTGATTTCTATGTACCAATCAAACTGTTTTAATGAAAGTCATAAATAATCAATGCAACCAACTTTAGGTTGGACAAACCCCTTTATTGCATTTCCATATGCATGTTTGTCACTATTGCTTCAGCTGCGCAATAAATAGCATTTTGCAGTTTTAAAGATTCAACTTTCGTGGTGTCCTTCCTCGCCCTCCTTGGGAAGGGGCAATCTGCTCTTGGATTTTGGATTTGTGGATTGTCTTGATCGTTTTTGCCCCTACACCAGCACTTTGAATTGGGCCCGGTAGCAAATTGGTAGCCAATGGAGCTGGAGCAACAGAGGGGTTGTATGCTCCCTGTGTGCCGCCCCTGTTAGTATCATGGCTGCCACACGCTGGACCAATTGAAGCTTCCGAGCCGTCTTCAATGGCAACCCCACGTAGAGAGCATTGCAGTAGTCTAAACGGGATGTAACAAGAGCATGGACTACCATGGCCAAGTCAGACTTCCCAAGGTACGGGCGCAGCTGGCGCACAAGCTTTAACTGTGCGAATGCTCCCCTGGTCACCGCTGAAACCTGGGGTTCCAAGCTTAGTGGAGAATCCAGGATCACACCCAAGCTGCGAACCTGCGTCTTCAGGGGGAGTGCAACCCCATCCAGCACAGGTTGTAACCCTATACCCTGTTCGGCCTTGCAACTGACCAGGAGTACCTCTGTCTTGTCTGGCTTCAGTTACAATTTGTTCGCCCTCATCCAGACCGTCACAGCGGCCAGACACCGGTTCAGGACCTGGACAGCCTCCTTAGTAGCAGGTGGAAAGGAGTGACAGAGTTGGACATCATCATAATATACACAATTAAATTATTTATTTTATTTTATTTTATTTTATTTGTTCTCAGCCCTTAGGTGACTCACAGCGGTAAACAACAAGAACAGCAAAAATTCAATGCTACAATAACACGGTATAAAAAACAGTTGACATCATAACACATTATACAATAATATACAATTAATAACAATAGCCATTCACTAGCGTCTCGTCACTGAAAAACATGATCCAGATCCGTCATCCATTGTTCCATTCCTATGTTCATTACATTCATTGCACTGACTATGTTCATTACATTCATTGCACTGCTCAAACAACCAGGTTTTCACTTCTTTGCGGCATACCATTAATGATGGAGCTAGTCTAATGTCTGTGGGAAGGGCGTTCCACAGCCAAGGGGCCACCACCGAGAAGGCCCTATCTCTCATCCCCGCCAGCCGTACCTGTGAGGCAGGCGGGATTGAGAGCAGGGCCTCCCCGGAAGATCTCAAAGTCTTGGTGGGTTCATAGGCAGAGATGCGGTCGGATAGGTAGCTTGGGCCGGAACCGTTTAGGGCTTTAAAGGCCAACGCCAGCACTTTGAACTGAGCCCGGTAGCAAATCTGTAGCCAGTGGAGTTGGCACAACAGGGGGGTTGTATGCTCCCTGCGTTCCGCTCCTGTTAGAATCATGGCTGCCGAGTGTTGGACTAGTTGAAGCTTCTGAGCCGTCTTCAAAGGCAACCCCACGTAGAGAGCGTTGCAGTAGTCTAAACGGGATGTAACCAGAGCGTGGACTACCGTGGCCAAGTCAGACTTCCCAAGGTACGGGCGCAGCTGACGCACAAGCTTTAGCTGTGCAAATGCTCCCCTGGTCACCGCCGAAACCTGGGGTTCCAGGCTCAGCGTTGAGTCCAGGATCACACCCAAGCTGCGAACCTGCGTCTTCAGGGGGAGTGCGACCCCATCCAACACAGGCTGTAACCCTATGCCCTGTTCGGCCTTACCACTGACCAGGAGTACCTCTGTCTTGTCTGGATTCAGTTTCAATGTATTTGCCTTCATCCAGACTGTGACAGTTGCCAAGTTCAGGACCAGTTCAGTAGCAGGTGGGAAGGAGAGATAGAGTTGGACTTCATCTGTGTACAGATGACATTGAACTCCAAAACTCCAGATGATCTCCCCCAGTGTAAATGTCAAACAACATGGGGGACAGCATTGATCCCTGTGGGACCCCACAAGTCAATGGTTGTAAGGTCGAGCAGGTGTCGGCCAGCTGATATCGACTCGATATCACAGCAACCTCTTCTACAAATGTTCCTCAAGGAAGGGCCAGACCAGAGTCACTGCAGAACACTACCTCCGAGTCCCATTCCCGCGAGGCACCCCAGAAGGATATTGTGGTCAATGTGTGAAGAGTGAAGAGGAGCAGCCAGGAAGACAGATTTCCACCATGTCTCCTGGGTCATCGGCTGGGAGCCCCTCCTCCCAGCAACAATGCTACATCTGCCTGCCACCTCAGGAGGAGGAGGAGGAAATCCTGCTCCCCCCCCCCCCCCAAAGCCAGCTAAGACAGTGTTTCTCAACCTGGGGGTCGGGACCCCTGGGGGGGTCGCAAGGAGATGTCAGAGGGGTCACCAAAGACCATCGGAAGACACAGTATTTTCTGTTGGTCATGAGGGTTCCATGTGGGAAGATTGGCCCAATTCTATCATTGGTGAGGTTCAGAATGCTCTTTGTTTGTAGGTGAAATCCCAGCAACTACAAATCCCAAATGTCAAGGTCTATTTCCCTTAAACTCCATCTGTGTTCATATTTGGGCATAGTGAGTATTCGTGCCAAGTTTGGTCCAGATCCATCATTGCTTGAGCCCACAATGCTCTCTGGATGTAGGTGAACTACAACTTCAAAACTCAAGGTCAATGCCCACCAAACCCTTCCAGTATTTTCTCTTGATCATGGGAGCCCACGAGGACCTTGAGATCGTCTGGGGAGGCCCTTCTCTCGATCCCGCCTGCATCACAGGCACGGCTGGCGGGGACGAGGGAGAGGGCCTTCTCGGTGGTGGCCCCCCGGCTGTGGAACACTCTCCCGGCACACATCAGACAGGCGCCCTCCCTCATGTCCTTTCGAAAAAGCCTTAAGACCTGGCTGTTCGAGAGGGCATTTAATTAAGTGCTAAGCAACAACATTACGGTAATGAGAACTGGAATGGTATAAGGAAGATGAGACTGGCTATGATTCTACTAAGAGACGAAGCGGATTTTTATGTAGTTTGTATTTGTCGTATAGTTATATGTTGTTGATACTGGCCTTTGTAACTGTCTTTTTATGTGTACTGTACACCGCCATGAGTCGCCCGTAAGGGCTGAGAATGGCGGTTAATAAGTGCATCAAATAAATAAATAAATAAATAAATAAATAATTCCCTCATTGGTGGAGGTCAGAATGCTCTTTGACTGTAGGTGAACTATAAATCCCAGGAACTACAACTCTCAAATGACAAAACCAGTTATTCCCCCCCCCCCCCAACCCCACCAGTATTCAAATTTGGGCATAGTGTTTGGGCAATGCTGCGTTTGGTGGTCCCTATGTAGACTTGTCCACAGCTGCATGGTATACGGTAGACTCCTGCAGAGGTGAGAGGATCCCTCTTGCCCTTTGCTGAACGTAGCATTTGTTGGATTTTCTTGGTGGGTTTGTAGATAGTTTGTATGTTGTGTTTCCTCATCAGCTTCCCTATGTGGTCAGTGGTTCCCTTGATGTATGGCAGGAACACTTTTCCTCTGGGTGGAAAGAGGAGGAACATTTTTCCCAGAGGAAAAGTGTTCCTGCCATACATCAAGAGAACCACTGACCGCATAGGGAAGCTGATGAGGAAACACAACATACAAACAATCTACAAACCCACCAAGAAAATCCAACAAATGCTACGTTCAGCAAAGGACAAGAGGGATCCTCTCACCTCTGCAGGAGTCTACCGTATACCATGCAGCTGTGGACAAGTCTACAGAGGGACCACCAAACGCAGCATTGCCCAAACACGCATCCAGGAACATGAAAGGCACTGCAGACTACTCCAACCAGAGAAGTCAGCCATAGCAGAGCACCTGATGAACCAGCCTGGACACAGCATGTTATTTGAGAACACAGAAATGCTGGACCACACCAACAACCACCATGTCAGACTACAAAGAGAAGCCATTGAAATCCACAAGCATGTGGACAATTTCAACAGAAAGGAAGAGACCATGAAAATGAACAAAATCTGGCTACCAGTATTAAAGGACTCTAAAATTACAACAGCAAAACAGCAGAGAGGAAACAACCAGGCACATCTTAACACCTCTCAACAAAAGATTTTCCCAGGCTCAGCCAGGCCTTTTAATGCTAATGAAGGTGGTCAGTTGAAACATTCACACCTGGCTCCAGCAGACAAGAGTCCTTTGCCCCACCCCAGTCATTCCACAGATATATAAACCCATTGTCCTAATTCCAATATACCTCACTAGCTGTGAGGATGCTTGCCATAGATGCAGGCGAAACGTCAGGAAAAAATGCCTCTAGAACATGGCCCTATAGCCCGAAAAAACCCACAAGAACTTAGTGATTCCAGCCATGAAAGCCTTCGACAATACAAATTTATTGCAACTTCTCAACAACTACATTTCAGTCTCCTTCTTATAAACCATGCTTACAGTACTGCTTTCTATGTTATATCGAGACTTTTTTGTTGGCGGAGGGACCTCCCCCGCTTCGTTTGCATATTTGTGGGCGTGGTGTCCTCCCGGACTGCAGCGTCTCTCTCCCTGCGCGTGACGTCACAAGGCCGGCTGGTGGGCGGGACTACGGAAGCCGGAAGAGGCCGCTTTTCGGCCGTTTTCTTTCTTTCCTTTCACCGCCCCTCCGAAAGGGGATCACTCTTCTCTCCATTGACTTGCATTGGAACCTGGTTTTTCCATGGGTGAGAATACATTAAAACGGGGGGGGGGGGAACTAATTCATCCATAGATGAATTATATTTTTATTTTATATCATATTAGGAATACATTACACATATTTATTATTATATTATATGATGAATATACTATTATTATTATTATTATTATTATTATTATTATTATTATTATTATTATATTAGCACTATACTATTATTATATATTTAATATTATATTATTATTGGATATTGTGAAAATATTTATTATTATATTAGAAATAAATTATTATTATTATGAGGAATAGATCTATTAGTATGTCTTGTATTAGGACTATATATTTGACATATTATTATATAATATGTTGGGATTATAATAAATATTAGGAATATATTATTTATTATATTGTGAAAATATTTATTATATTAGAAATAAATTATTATT
Organism: Anolis sagrei; assembly: GCF_037176765.1. Classification (NCBI taxonomy): domain Eukaryota; kingdom Metazoa; phylum Chordata; class Lepidosauria; order Squamata; family Anolidae; genus Anolis; species Anolis sagrei. Next base: position 60,700,854 of record NC_090034.1, on the reverse strand, counting down.
ATTATTAGGAATATATTTATTAGTATGTATTATATTAGGACTATATATTTGGCATATGATTATATAATATATTGGGATTATAATAAATATTAGGAATATATTACTATTATTATTATGCTTTGAATATATTGAGTATTTTTATTACGATGATGTATTATATTAGGAATATCTATTAGACATTGTATTGTCAACGGCTTTCATAGCCGGAATCACTGGGTTGTTGTAGGTTTCTCAGGCTGTATGGCCGTGTTCTAGCCGGGATATAATAATAATAATAATAATAATAATAATATGTCAGGAATATATACTTGACTTATTATATTATAAATAATACTATTATTGTTATATATATTATTATTATCATTATTGTACTATATTATATTTGGTCTCTAGCACTGATCAGTTGTCAGACTGTATGGGTGGAGGGCTATCCATGGGGCTTACTGTCTTACATTGGGTATATTATTATTATTATTATTATTATTATTATTATTATTATTATTATTGGTCCTTAGCAGCAATCAGTTGTCCGAGTGGATGGGTGGTGGGCCATGCAGCTGACCAGAATATATTTAATATTATTAATATTATATTAGGAATATATTATTATTAGTGGTAGTAGTAGTAGTATTGAATATATTGTGAATCTATTTATTACTATTATATTATTATATAATAGTATTATATTATAATATAATTATATAATCCATGGGACTGACTGTCTTACATTAGGTATATTATTATTATTATTATTATTATTATTATTATTATTATTGGTCCTTAGCAGCAATCAGTTGTCCGAGGGGATGGGTGGTGGGCCATGCAGCTGACCAGAATATATTTAATATTATTAATATTATATTAGGAATATATTATTATTAGTGGTAGTAGTAGTATTGAATATATTGTGAATCTATTTATTACTATTATATTATTATATTAGGTCCTTAGCAGTGGTCAGTTGTCCGAGTGGATGGGCGGTGGGCCATGCGGCTGACCCTCCGGAGGCTCCTGGTGGTCATTGTCCTGGTCGGGGCTGTGACCCTCTCCGCTCACTGGCTGTTAGGATGCCGACCCCTTGTCCGGCTAGTTGTCCGGAGGCCGGAATACGGGCGGGAGGCCCCCTTGTTGTTCATCGGTGGAGTCCCTCGCAGCGGAGCCTTGACCCTATCAGCCCTGCTGGACCTGCCTTGCCGGCCGGAGACCCACGTTATCCCCCGCGTGCTGGCCATGCGCCAGGCCTGGGCCAAGTCTGGCCGTGAAAAGCTGCGCCTGGACCAGGCTGGAGTGACTGCCGAGGTGCTGGATGCCGCCCTGGCCGCCTTCGTCCTCCAGGTACTGGCTCAGCAGGAAGACCAAGAGCAAGGCGATGATCAAGAAGTCGTCCACGTACAGCAGGATGGTGTCCGCACGCAGCAGGAGGGCGTTCACATACAGAAGCACCAGCTCCTCTGCAACCAGGACCCCTTTGCACTGAGATCGGCCGCCTACCTTGCTAGGATATTCCCCAACTCCAGGTTTGTAGTAAGAATGATAATAGTATAGTATGAAGTCATCCACATACACGAGCATCCTCTTCTATGCAAGCATAAAGCAAGACCTTGAATAGGAAAAGTAGTTTCAGCAAGCAGAAACAGTCTATAGAGCACTTAAGACGCTCAGCTAGGCTTCAACAGAAGTTAGATAGCAAACCAAAACTGAAAAAGAATCAGTTCCTAGCAGTTTTGGAGTCAGGAAAGGGTTTATACATGATTGGTGAGGGATGATTGCTTTAGTTGAAGCAACGTCGGATTCACGTCAAGTTTCCAGCACCAAGGTCTGCCTAGCTCATGTTTAGTTATGGAATATGCTTCTGTATTGTTCATTGATCCAAGTGCCCAGTTTCATGGATTTCCTTGGACTCTTTGTCCCTGTCTTCCTTTATATCAATTGGATGACTTTTTACTGTAGATTTGTTTTTACTGCTTTGGCTACATATATTCCTAAATAAACTGCTTGCTGATATTACCCACCTGATGTAGTGTTTAAAGTCAGATGACTCTGCTCTGGTGTATGACACTTGTGTTCTGGTGCCTGTGTGCCCTCTCCATCTCCCTCTGGTGCCCGAGGGGTGAGTTCTGTTCCCCGCAGCAGCCCCTCCCCACCCCCTTGCACCAGGCGCTGGCATTTCTCTTGCACATGAGCATTACAAGCAGGATCTGTGAAACTTATTTTCCCCTTCCTCCATTCCACTATGGAGTTGTGAAGTTTCAGCCAATCTAAACCTAGGACTAGTGAGAATGGGAATGTGGGCACAATGATGGGAAGGATGGCCTCCCTACGTTCTCCCACCCCTAGGAATACGCGTTCAGTTTTATATTTACAGAGTCCACCCTTCATCTGTTGTAAAGGGCTGGCTTTAGCACTGCTGGTTCATCACCAGCAGCAATGGATCTTACCAATCAAAGGTTGGCAGTTTGAAATCCGGGTTGGGGTAAGCACCCGACCTTCAGCCCAGCTTACTGTCCACCTAAGCAGTTAAAAAAAAAAAGCTGTGAGCTCTGAGTAGAGAAATTAAGCACCGCTTAAGCGGGGAGGTATTTTATGGCACCATAAAGGAAGTGCCAGAAAAAATGCTGGCAATCAAAGGAAGGAGTAAGTCTGTGATTAAGGCTCTTCCATATGACCTATGCACTTTACTTACCAGCCCGATTCTTCTTGTTGCACCAGTCCGCCCACCTGTTACGAGAAATGAATTTTATTATTGGTTGTTGGTTTAGATGCCTGTTTAAATTTATTGTTATAATGTTGTTGTTGTATTCTGTATTGTATTTTATTGTATTATGTTTCTAACTGTGTTGATCAGGCTTGCCTCCATGTAAGCTGCCCCGAGTCCCTTCGGGGGGATAGAGGTGGGGTACAAAAATAAAGTTGTTGTTATTATTATTATTATTATTAGTGATCATGACAATGCAATGTGAAGTCATCCACCTACATGAGCATCCTCTTCCATTTCCAATATTATATATATATATATAATTAGATTATAATATAGTAATATATGGGAGCCTCCAGTGGCGCAGTGGGTTAAAGCACTGAGCTGCTGAGCTTGTTGATCGAAAGGTCGCAGGTTCGATTCCGGGGAGCAGTGTGAGCTTCCGCTGTCAGCCCTAGCTTCTGCCAACCTAGCAGTTTGAAAACATGCAAATGTGAGTAGATCAATAGGTACCGCTCCAGCGGGAAGGTAACGGTGCTCCATGCAGTCATGCCGGCCACGTGACCTTGGAGGTGTCTACGGACAACGCTGGCTCTTCGGCTTAGAAATGGAGATGAGCACCACACCCCAGAGTCAGACATGACTGGACTTAATGTCAGGGGACTACCTTTACCTTTTATAGTAATATAATTATATATAATTATATAATAATGAGATTGATGTATAATATAATAATAATATATATAATATACTTTGTGGTGACAACTAGCATGAGGTTATCCACATACATGAGGAACCCTATGCAAGCATGAGATCGTCTATAATAATAATAATAATCAGCAGTAGTAGTCGTCCAGGATAGTCCTAATATAATAATAATATTATAATAATAGAGTCATTGATCTACACGAGCATCATGATGATGTTGTCCACATACGCAAGCAGAGATCGTCTACATATTATGTCCAACATATACCTTATATTCCCCCTGTATTCCAGGTTCATCCTGATGCTGCGTGATGGTCGGGCAGTGGTGCGCTCGCTGATGGCTGGGCAGGTGAGGCTGGCAGGGTTCGACCTGCGCAGCACTCGGGACTGCCTGTCTCAGTGGAGCAAAGCCGTGGAGGCGATGCTGGGCCAGTGCCTTCAGGTGGGGCCCCGCCGCTGCCTCCCCCTCCGCTACGAGCACCTCCTCCAGCATCCTCGTGCTGCCCTCCACCAGGTCGCCACTTTCCTTGGGGTCGCCACCAGCCCCACTTCCTCCCCCCTCCGGCAACAGCAGCAGGCCATCCTTGCCAAGTGAGTGGGTCAGTGGGGTGGGGTGGGTCACACATTAAAGGAATGATTATTGCTACTCTTATTTATATATTATTATTACATTACATTTATTTTATTATATACTAGCTTGGGGACCCGGCGCTGCCCGGGTTATTTCATAAAGGAATTGTGTATCAAGGTTGGTTTTTATCAGTTATTTATATGGCTCACAGTGGTCTCAGGAAGTTAGTGAAAGTACTGAGTCCCATCATCTGTGGTCTATCCTCCTCCAAACTGCTCCAGAATGGAGAGTGAGTCATGGGGGCTCTGTGTGGTAAGTTTGGTCTTGATTAGTCATTAGATGAGTGTTGCAGAAGTCTTGATATGTGAGTGGGGGTACTTGAAGCCCCATCATCCATAGTCTGTTCTCCCCCAAACCTCACCAGAATATTGAGTTGGCCGTGGGGGCTCTCTGTGCCAAGTTTGGTCTTTATTGGTATTTGGATGAGTGTCACTGTGGTTTCAGGAAGTGAGTGAAGGTACTGCAAGTCCCATCATCCAACATCTATCCTCCTTCAAACAGCACCGGGATGTAGGATGGGTCAAGGGGGCTCTGTGTGCCAAGTTTGGTCTTGATTGGTCAATGGATGATGGTTGCAGCAGTCTTGGGAAGGGAGTGGAGGTACTTGAAGTCCCATCATCCATGGTCTGTCCTCAAAAGTGCACCAGGATGTAGAGTGGGTCATGGGGGCTCTGTGTGCCAAATTTGGTCTTGATTGGTCATTGGCGAGGGTCTCAGTGGTCTCAGGGAATGAGTGAAGTTATCGCAAGTCCCATCATCCATCTCCAAATTTTTCCAAACTGCATCAGGATGTGGAGTGGGTCATGCGGGCTCTCTGTGTGAATTGTGATCCTGATCCATCATTGTTGGCAGTTGTAATGGTCTCAGGAAGGGAGTGCATGTATTGGAAGTCCCATCGTCCATGGTGCATCCTCCTCCAAACCGCAGCAGGATGTAGAGTGCGTCATGGAGACTCAGTGTGTCAAGTTTGGTCTTTGTCGGTAATTGGATGAGGGTTGCAGTGGTCTCAGGAATTGAACGAAGGTACTGCAAGTCCCATAATCCATGGTCCATCCCCAGCCAAACCACAACAGGGCGTAAAGTGGGTCATGAGAGGTTTATGTGCCAAGTTTGGTGTAGATCAGTCATTGAATGAAGGCCACAGCGGTCTCAGAAAGTGAGTGATGGTACTGCAAGTCCCATCATCCATGGTTCGTCCTCCTCCAAACTGCAGTAGGATGTAAAGTGAGTGAAGGTACTGCAAATCCCTCAGGCCCTTTCCTTTGTCTTGTCATCCATTTGAGAATGTTAGAATGTTGTTGTTTTTTGTTTTTTTGTCATGTCAGGAGCGACTTGAGAAATTGCAAGTTGTTTTTGGTGTGAGAGAATTGGCCGTCTGCAAGGACGTTGCCCAGGGGATGCCCGGATGTTTTGATGTTTTACCATCCTTGTGGGAGGCTTCTCTCATGTCCCCGCTTCTCTCATTAACCCTCTTCGCCACCAGGGGCTCCTGTTGAGGCTGGCCAATCAGAAACCATATGCAAATTTCCTTCCCTCTCAGCCACTTGAGCATGTTGGAGTTTTCAGGCTGGCCAATCAGAGACCTTATGCAAATTGTATCACAGTGGCAGCCAATCAGAACACTGGCACATACACCTGCCATCCTCCCGCCGCATACAAACTTTGACTTTTCTTATATATATATAGATATAGATTATTATATTACATTATTATTTATTATATAGATATGATCTTTTTTTATATTATTCTGGCAACAACAAGAGGCCATCCTTGCCAATTAAGTGGGAGAGTAGGGGGGATGAATTAAAGGTATATTATTATTATTATTATTATTATTATTATTATTATATTACCATATATATTATTATTATTATATTACCATATATATTCAGGTGCCCCTGGTGGCGCAGTGGGTTAAAGCACTGAGCTGCTGAGCTTGTTGATCGAAAGGTCGCAGGTTCGATTCCGGGGAGCGGCGTGAGGTTCCGCTGTCAGCCCTAGCTTCTGCCAACCTAGCAGTTTGAAAACATGCAAATGTGAGTAGATCAATAAGTACCGCTCCGGCGGGAAGGTAACGGCGCTCCATGCAGTCATGCCGGCCACATGACCTTGGAGGTGTCTACGGACAACGCTGGCTCTTCGGCTTAGAAATGGAGATGAGCACCACTCCCCAGAGTCAGACATGACTGGACTTAATGTCAGGGGACTACTACCTTACCATATATATGGGTATTATATTATATGATTATTATATCATTATATATTATTACTATAATTCTATATATTATATTATTTATATATTGTATTATATATTTGATTAATGTATATTATATATATATTATATATCATTATCAGAGGGGAACGAATGGATGGGATGTGCAATAAATTAAATGTATTATATTATATTATTATATTATATTATATTATTTGTTTTATTATATGATATTAATATCAATTTTATTTATTTATTCATTTATTTATTTACCTTATTTTTATCCCACCTTTTCTCTACTCTGAGGGGGACTCAAGACAGATTACAAATGGTACCTACACAGTGCCTCAGTGGTGCTCTGAATGCGACCATAAGATTCTTAGTCTTTGAATCTAGAAATTTTCCTTTACATCTAAAATCTAGATCCAGGGAAGTCATGCTACCTCTCTATTCTGCCTTAGTTAGACCATAACTGGAATATTATGTCCAATTCTGAGCACCACAATTGAGAGACATTGAGAAGCTGGAATGTGTCCAGAGGAGGGCGACTAAAATGTTCTGGAGAACAAGCCCTATGAGGAGCGGCTTAAGGAGCTGGGCATGTTTAGCCTGAAGAAGAGAAGGCTGAGAGGAGACATGATAGCCATGTATAAATATGTGAGAGGAAGCCACAGGGAGGAGGGAGCAAGCTTGTTTTCTGCTTCCTTGGAGACTAGGACGCGGAACAATGGCTTCAAACTACAGGAAAGAAAGGGGATTCCATCTGAACATGAGGAAGAACTTCCTGACTGTGAGAGCCGTTCAGCAGTGGAACTCTCTGCCCCGGAGTGTGGTGGAGGCTCCTTCTTTGGAAGCTTTTAAACAGAGGCTGGATGGCCATCTGTCAGGGGTGATTTGAATGCATTATTCCTGCTTCTTGGCAGGGGGTTGGACTGAATGGCCCACGAGGTGTCTTCCAACTCAGTGATTCTATGATTCTATGAAAACATACAAAATTCACCTAAAATGAATTAGATGTAGGGTGTGGGACGTTTGGTCCAATTCCATCATTAATAGAGCTCAGAATGCTCTTTATTTATTTATTTCGGTTGCTTCTACCCCGCCCTTCTCACCCTGGGGGGGACTCAGGGCAGCTTACAAAAGCGAGGCACAATTCGATGCCCGCATCACGTAACAGCAAAAGACAATAACATCATTTAACAACAGCAATTCTATCAATAACATCAATTACCATAAAGACAATAATTATTATAGGTAAAAACAACCATAAAAGCAATAAAAGCAAGAAAAACCATACAAACCTCCTTGACGGTCAGCATTTCACAATCTCATAGTTCAGTGTTTCTCAACCTGGGGGTCGGGACCCCTGAAGGGGTCACAAGGGGGTGTCAGAGAGGTCACCAAGGACCATCAGAAAACACAGTATTTTCTTTTGGTCATGAAGATTCCATGTGGGAAATTTGAGCCAATTCTGTCGTTAGTGGAGTTCGGAATGTTCTTTGATTGTAGTGAACTATAAATCCCAGCAATTGCAACTCCCAAATGTCAAGGTCCATTTTCCCCAAACTTCACCAGTGTTGACATTTGGGCATATTGAGTATCCGTGCCAAGTTTGGTCCAGATCCACCATTGCATGAGTCCACAGTGCTCTCTGGATATAGGTGAACTACAACTCCCAAACTCAAGGTCAATGCCCACCAAACTCTTCCAGTGTTTTCCATTGGTCGTGGGAGTTCTGTGTGCCAAGTTTGGTTTAATTTCGTCACTGGTAGAGTTCGGAATGCACTTTGATTGTAGGTGAACTATAAATCCCAGCAACTACAACTCCCAAATTACAAAATCAATCCTCCCCCAACCCCAGTAGCATTCACAATTGGGTGTATTGGGTATTTGTGCCCAGTTTGATCCAGTGAATGAAAATACACCCTGCATATCGATATTTACATTATGATTTATAACAGTAGCAAAATGACTGTTATGAAGTAGCAATGAAAGCAATGTTATGGTTGGGGGTCACCACAACATGAGGAACTGGATTAAGGGGTCACGGCATTAGGAAGGTTGAAAACCACTGTCATAGTTCAAATTCCCATTCCACAATTGTCAGTCCTGTCAGTCCTATCCATCTGGTTTCCATATCTAATTGTCAGGTTGCCCAAAGGCCTGGTCCCACAACCACGTCTTTACCTTCCTCCTGAAGGTGAGGAGGGATGTTGATGCCCTGATATTCACTGGGAGTGAGTTCCACAAGTGAGGGGCCACCACCGAGAAGGCCCTGCTCCTCGTCCCCACCAGCCTCACTTGTGATAGTGGTGGGGTCGAGAGCAGGGCCTCCCCGGATGATCTCAAATTCCGGGGTGGGACATAGAGGGAGATACGTTCGGGCAGATACACTGGACCAGAACCGTAAAGGGTTTTGTAGGTAGGTCAAAACTAGCACCTTGAATTGTGCTCGGAATTGAACCGGCAGCCAGTGGAGCTGACACAGCAGGGGGGTGGTGTGCTCCCTGTATGTCGCCCCAGTGAGCAGTCTGGCTGCCGCTCGCTGGACCAGTTGAAGTTTCCGAGCAGTCTTCAAGGGCAACCCCACGTAGAGTGCGTTGCAGTAGTCTAAACGGAATGTAACAAGAGCGTGGATCACTGTGGCCAGATCAGACTTCCCAAGGTACAGGCGCAACTGGTGCACAAGTTTTAATTGTGCAAAAGCTCTCCCGGGATCCAGGGGATCCAGGCTCAGCAATGAGTCCAGGATCACTCCCAAGCTGTGAACCTGAGTCTTCAGGGGGAGTGTAACCCCATCTAACACAGGCTGTAACCCTATTCCTTCTTCAGCCTTACGACTGACCAGTAGGACCTCTGTCTTGTCTGGATTCAGTTTCAATTTGTTAGCTCTCATCCAGTCCGACACAGCAGCTAGACACCAATTCAAGGTCTGGACAGCCTCCTTGATGACAGGTGAGAAGGAGTGACAGATTTGGACATCATCTGCGTAGAGATAGCATCTCAGTCCGAAAGTCCGAATGATCTCCCCCAGCGGCTTCATGTAGATGTTAAACAACATTGGGGTGAACTTTGGGGTGATCGTAGGTGAACTATAAATCCCAGCAACTACAACTCTCAGATGACAAAATCAATTGTCTTTGAGTGATGGCCACTCCTTGGGTTAGTAGGTGTCTTGTGTCCAAATTTGGTGTCAATGCGTCCAGTGGTTTTTGAGTTACGTTAATCCCACAAACAAACATTACATTTTTATTTATATAGATTACAATCTGCTGTGGGTTCCCGTTCCTTTGAGAGAAGAGATTGGCCTCTTGTACCTTTCGCTTATCATGGGATCCTGTCCCTTTAAGAGCAATCCAATGGACTGTCTCTTAAAGGCACAGAACTCCCTTTACAGATAGATAGATAGATAGATAGATAGATAGATAGATAGATAGAATCGCCCATTGTTCCCATTGGTCATTCCTCACACCCTCAAGAGGGGAACACATTGTTGGTCTCGATGTCTCGTCAACCTACAACTTCTGGTTTCTTGTTTAGGGCGGAGCCTTTGACAGACAATTGGGCGGATGTCCTCCCTGGAGATGTAGTGCGCGACCTGGAGCTCATTGCCCCCATGCTGCGGCGCCTGGGATATGACAAGGTGAGTTGTAATAAAAATAATAATATTTTATTTGTATACCTCCCTATCTCCCCAAGGGGACTCAGGACAGTTCCCAACATATAAGGCAAAATATTCAATTGCCAGAAGGGAATAATAGAATCATAGAGTTGGAAGAGACATCATGGGCTATCCAGTCCAACCCCCTGCCAAGAAGCAGGAATATTGCATTCAAAGCACCCCTGACAGATGGCCATCCAGCCTCTGTTTAAAAGCTTCCAAAGAAGGAGCCTCCACAGCTCTCACAGTCAGGAAGTGCTTCCTAATTTGTTTGAATTCTTCTTTGGTGATTTCTCCCTTTTTCCACTTCTTGTGGAACCATACAGACACCTTAAAATAAACATAAAAATTATTTATTTACAGTATTTCTATTCCACCCTTTCTTGTTGTTTGAACCCATTGTTCCGCGTCCTAGTCTCCAAGGAAGCAGAAATCAAGCTTTCTCCCTCCTCCCTGTGGCTTCCTCTCACATATTTATACATAGCTATCATATCTCCTCTCAGCCTTCTCTTCTTCAGGCTAAACATGCCCAGCTCTTTAAGGCACTCCTCATAGGGCTTGTTCTCCAGACCCTTGATCATTTTAGTCGCCCTCCTCTGGACACATTCCAACTTGTCAATATCTCTCTTCAGTTGTGGTCTCCTTGTTTAAAACATTGTCCAATCACATCGTCCAAACATTCCATTTTCCTACGTCTGTTACAGTGTATTTGCAAATGCCTGCTCAAAAAGCCAAGTCTTGACTCTCTTCCGAAACGGCGTTGCATAGCCAAGGGGCCACCACTGAGAAGGCCCTGTCTCTCGTCCCCACCAGAGCAGGGCCTACCCAGACGATCTTAAAGTCCTGGAAGGTTCATAAGGAGAGATGCGTTTGAGCACTTAAGTTGGACCAGAACCATTTAGGGCCTTACAGGCTAAAGCCAGCACTTTGAATTGTGCTTTGATATTGTGCCTTCTTCTACGGCATAGGGTGGGCTGGTGTGAGAGAATTGGGGGTCTCTTCCAGCTCTAGGATTGTATATTAGGAGTAGGCTAGATGGGGTCTCATGGAGACACCTTTTCTCTCCTGTCCACCACCTCATCCTGACCAAGGTCAACCCTTTTGGGATCCAAACGTTTCCCGTTTTTCCTTCACTTTCTGCCTCCAAAAGAAAAGAGGAAGGGGAGGAATCTTCCGCCCGGCCCGCCCACCCCACTTCAATCCAGCAAGCGGCCCCCAAGTTAGAAAGTTTGCCCATGCTTAGGGACTAATCATTCTTGAAAGGACACACTCAAGCTCTCTGAGGAGGTCATCCACCAAGGCGACCAAAGCCGTCTTCAGTTTGTGACGAGGCCTAAAACCAGACTGTGACTGGGAGTTATAGTTTCCTAAGAGCGGATAAGAATCCAACGAGGTTGGGTTCAGGGAGTTATAGTTTCTCTAAGGACAATGACAGAAATGCCCTGGCGATCAATGGGGTGACAGATGTCGCAGCCAGATCGCCCTCACAAAATACAAATTTGTGACAGAAATGCCCTTGAGTACCATTTTGGGAGTCTTGAGAGTTATAGTTTCTCAAGGGCAGATAGGAATCCAACAATGTTGGTCCAAGAAGTTATAGTTTCCCAAGGGTGGATAAGAGTCCAACGATGCAACGAGAATGTGAAGTATGGAGCCATGGGAGCTGTAGTTTACTAGGGGTGGAGACATTGACCATAAGGATACTTAATGTTATAAAGTCTTGGGAGTTATTGTTTCTTAAGAATATTTATTTATTTAAAAGTTTTTTATACCGAGCTTCTCACCTCATAAGAGGGACTCAGCCCGGTTTCCAACCATAAAAACACATGCAATCGGTAAAAAATCAAAATACACATTACAATAAAACATTAAAAAAGCACATTTAAAACTACAGTGGTCAGTGGTCATACTAAAATCGAATATACACCGTCTTCCATCCAGATCATTGTCTCATTCTTCGAAAGCCTGTCTCCATAACCACGACTTCACCTGTTTCCTGAATGTCAGGATTGTTGGGGCGGTTCTAACCTCTGGCGGGAGAGAGTTCCAGAGTCGCGGGGCCACCACCGAGAAGGCCCTGTCCCTCGTCCCCACCAGACGTGCTTGTGAGGTCGGTGGGACCGAGAGCAGGGCCTCTCCAGATGATCTTAATAATCTTGATGGTTCGTAGGGGAGAATACGTTCAAAGAGGCAAACAGGGCCGGAGTCGTTTAGGGCTTTATAGGTTAACACCAGCACTTTGAATTGTGCTCGGAAGCTAATCGGCAGCCAGTGGAGCTGGTGTAACAGCGGAGTGGTGTGCTCCCTGTACCCAGCACCCGTTAGTAGTCTGCCTGCCGAGCGTTGGACTTGCTGCAGCTTCCGGGCAGTCTTCAGAGGCAACCCTACGTAGAGAGCGTTGCAGTAGTCTAAACGGGATGTAACCAAAGCGTGGACTACCGTGGCCAAGGCAGCCTTCCCAAGGTACGGGTGCAGCTGGCGCACAAGTTTTAATTGTGCGAAGCCTCCCCTGACCACTGCCGAGACCTGGGGTTCCAGGCTCAGCGATGAGTCTAGGAGAACTCATTGCTGAAGACACAGGTTCGCAGCTTGGGAGTGATCCTGGACTCATCGCTGACTCATCGCTGAGCCTGGAACCCCAGGTCTCAGCGGTGGCCGGGAGAGCTTTTGCGCAATTAAAACTTGTGCACCAGTTGCGCCCGTACCTTGGGAAGTCTGATCTGGCCACGGTGGTCCACGCTCTTGTTACATCCCGAATAGACTACTGCAACGCTCTCTACGTGGGGTTGCCCTTGAAGACTGTTCGGAAACTTCAACTTGTCCAGCGAGCGGCGGCTAGACTGCTCACCGGAGCGACATACAGGGAGCATACCACCCCCCTGCTGTGCCAGCTCCACTGGCTGCCCGTTCAGTTCCGAGCACAATTCAAGGTGCTGGTTTTGACCTACAAAACCCTATACGGTTCCGGTCCAGTGTATCTGTACGGACGTATCTCCCTCTACGTCCCTCCCCGGAGTCTGAGATCATCTGGGGAGGCCCTGCTCTCAACCCCACCACTGTCACAAGTGAGGCTGATGGGGACGAGGAGCAGGGCTTTCTCAGTGGTGGCCCCTCGCCTGTGGAACTCACTCCCGGGGGAAATCAGGGCATCATCATCCCTCCTCGCCTTTAGGAGGAGGGTGAAGACGTGGTTATGGGACCAGGCCTTTGGGCATCCTGGCAATTAAATTAGACAATCAGCGAGTAAGACCAACAGGATTGATGAAGTGGAACATAAAACTTGATCTATGAGTTAGCGAACGCTGACCATGTAAGAGGAGAAATTGGGTTTGTATAGGTTTTATTGATTTTATTTATTTTATGGTTATAATGCATGAACTGTTATTAATTGCGAATTGATGTAATTTTGTGTATGATTGTTTTATGATGCAGGCATCGAATTGTGCCTTTGACTTTGTAAGCCGCCCTGAGTCCCCTTCGGGGTAAGAAGGGCGCGGTAGAAGAACCCCAAATAAACTCCCAGAATAGAAGCATTGTTTTCCCTGAAGAAGGTGCCATTGCCATGCAGATTACTTGCATTGGGTCCTTTACAGTAGAAATGTAATAATAATAATAATAATAATAATAATAATAATAATAATAATAATCTTTATTTATATACCACTCCATCTCCCCGAGGGGACTCAGAGGACTCCCAGGTAACATCACAAAACATACAAAGTAAATAACAATGATAATAGGATAATAATAACAATAATAAATCATAATGGATTTTCCTTTTTTTCCTTATCTTCCTTTCTTTTTTTTTCAGGAGCCTCAAAAAAATACGACCGCTTTTTTCCAATAATTTCCAGGTAAAATTTCCATATATAAATTTAATTTATTTACATTTTATTTATTTGTTTACATCTTGGGCTTTGAATGTACCTCCAGTGGCAGCTCCATTTTACTTTTTAAATTTTTAAATTTTAAATTTTTATTTTTTAAATGTTTACATTTTATTTTTTTGTAGGTTTTGTTTGGCTTTTGTTTAATGTTTTTAAATATTTTTTATTTTCTTTTGTGTTCATTTTTATTCTGCTTTTTATTTTGATGTTTTTATCATTTTTGGTTATATCGTTTGGTTCATTTTTATTGGTTTTATGTTACTTTTTATTTCCTTATTTTGTGTTTTTTGTTCATTACTATTTAAATTTTACTTTTTTGTTTGATATTTTCATTATTTTATTTTTACATTTTAATATCCTAATTTTTGTTTAATATTTTTATTTTCACTTTTTGCTTATATTTTATTATTTATATTTTACTTTTTAAATATTTTCATTATTTTTATTTTACGTTTTACTTTTTAATTTTCATTTAATATTTTCATTATTTTATATTTACATTTTGTTTTTCTATTTTTTGTTAATATTTTTATTATTTTATTTTTAAGTTCAGTACTTTTATTGTTTTAATATTACATTTTTTTCTATTTTTTGTTCATTTATTATTATTTTTAACTTAAATTTCAGTTTATTACTTTTATTATTTTTATTTATGGTTTTATTTTTATTCTTTAAATTTTACCATTTATAATTTTATGATTTTTATTTCCTATTTTGTCCATTTATATTATTTTTATTTTAGTTTAATATTTAAATTATTTTTATTTTAGTTTTGGTTTAATTATTTTTATTTTACATTTTAATTTTATTCTTTTGTTATTTTTATTTTACTTTTTATTTTTTGTTAATTATTATTATTACATTTAACTTTCTTATTTTATTTCACTTTAAATTTTACTTTCCTATTTTTGTTCATATTATTTTAAGTTTACCTTTTAATTTTTACATTTTTTGAACCTTTGAATTAAACTCAATGCAAATTAAATTTATTTGAATTCAGTTACTTTGAAAATAGTGCAAAAAGTAATCAGTTACTAACTACTTTTATTCTTTCTTTCCTTTTAGAGGGAAAAAGAGAAAGCGAAGCAAGAAAAAAGTTTGCAAAGAATCCTATATTTTTTGCAAATCTATTTAATCCAAGCATATTGCTTGTTCTCTGTGGTGTTTATTTTGCCAAATATTATTTGTTGTATATTATTTGGTTTGTTATTTTTATTATTTTTTTATTCTTATTTGGGTTTTTTAAAAATTATTTTTAATTATTTATTATTATTTTTGTTGTCAAAAATGATCCTCCAAAAATAAGGAATTTTTTTCCTCTTCAAAATTTAAAAATAAAATAAAATAAATAATTTTATTAAATTCATAGTAAGGTAAATTAATAAGAGTTTAATAAAAATGAACATTTTTAATGAAAATTAAAATTAAATTAAAGAAAAAATAATAAACATAAAGATTATGAACGTGTTTTAATGGAAATAAAAAAAATAATTAAATTAAAATAAAAAGAGGAAAAAATAGGAAATCAAAGTGTCTTATTTATTTAAATCATTATTATTTTCTTAAAGGGCAGAATATTAGGATAAAATAAAAAATCATTCTATTGAAAAGTGTCTTTCAATTTTTTTATTTTTATTATTTTTATTGTCTGATTAAAAGTGTTTTTTATTATTATTTTACATTTTGTTTGATTTTTAAAAATTGTTTTCATTTTCTTATTAGATTTTATAATATTTTTCTTTCAAATTTTTAATTTTTAATTTTATATTTTTGTCTTTTTTGTTTTTATCTTATTTTTTAATTTTACTTTTTAGTTTAAATTTTTATTATTTTGGTTTCATATTTGCAAATAAAAATTATATATAGATTTGTCTCCAATCATTTTGTTGAGTATTCATTAATAGGGTTTTTGTAAGTATTTATTTATTTATTTATTTATTAATAGTTACTTTATAATATTACTATTTTAATATTAATATTACAGTAATGTTATAATATAGGGATTCACTTGTGCATTTATTGTTATTATTTTCTTATATTACTATTTTGCATTTGAATTATTGTATATTAATATTATTAATATTATTATGTATTTAATAAGAAGCGGGAAGAGCCTCTTTCAGGAGGGATTTAGTTGTGTATTTATTATTATTATTATTATTATTATTATTATTATTATTATTATTAGGTAAAGGTAAAGGTAGTCCCCTGACATTAAGTCCAGTCATGTCTGACTCTGGGGTGTGGTGCTCATCTCCATTTCTAAGCCAAAGAGCCAGCGTTGTCCGTAGACACCTCCAAGGTCATGTGGCCGGCATGACTGCATGGAGCGCCATTATTATTATTATTATTATTATTATTATTATTATTATGTATTTAATAAATGGCTGGAAGATACTCTTTTGGGAGTGATTTAATTGTGTATTATTATTATATATTATTATATATTATATTACTTTAATGTTATTACTATATTATTATATTTGGAGCCCCCAGTGGCACAGTGGCACAAGACTGAAGACCGACAGGTCGCAGGTTCGAAACCGGGGAGAGGCGGATGAGCTCCCTCTACCTGCTCCAGCTCCTAATGCGGGGATATGAGAGAAACCTCCCGCAAGGATGATAAAACATCAAATAATCCGGGCGTCCCCTGGGCAATGTCCTTGCAGACGGCCAATTCTCTCACACCAAAAGTGACTTGCAGATTCTCAAGTCTCTCCTGACATGACCAAATTTTTTTATTATATTTTTATTATATTATTACTATTACCAGTTAGTTGTGTATAATTATATTACATTATATTATAATAATATTTTACTATATTATTATTTTCACTTTTACTATATTAATATTTTGTTTTCTTCTTCGTGTTCTCTGTGAATACACATTTGTGGATTGTACTCTAACAGAAGCTTCCCAAGTTGTATTCTTCCAGTTTTTGGTGGTAACTCCATACGCTCCTCCCAGGGCATAAAGGGAGGCTCCCCAGTTCCTTTTCTTCTGCCACTGCAACAGCTCTTCGGAATTCTGTTCGCAATGTCTACGATGAGATTCCAGAAATGTATCTAAAGCACGTCAACGATATCAGACTCCAGACTCCTTGGGCTGATGCGGAGTTTTCTTAGGAAACTAGATTAGACCTGAGAACGGAGGGAGTAAAACACAAACTAGGTTTTCTCACAGAATCCGTGAGAAGATTTTGAAGTCCAGGTGCGTTCGGCATGATGTCATGGACATCTGGATGGGCTTAAATTAAGTATTTTGGCTTCAAGCCTCTCAAAGGAGACAACATTACTAAAGGATAATCTTCCTGTTTCGGCTCTCAAGTTCATTATTCAAGTTTCCTGTTCTGGTTCATGTCTTGGTTCCTGAAAGGGGTTGCCTTGGAATATTTATTTACCGTATTTATTTACATGTATTTATTTATTTACTTTATTTATTTACTTTATTTGTATACCCCTGTTCTCGGCCCTTAGGCGACTCACAGCGGTACACAACAAGAACAGCAGAAATTCAATGCTACCATAACACAGTATAAAAAACAGTTAACATCATAACATATTATAGAAAAGTATACAATTAACAACAATATACAATTAACACCAATAGCCATTCGCTAGCGTCTCATCACTAAAAACATGATCCAGATCTGTCATCCATTGTTCCATTCCTATGTTCATTACATTCATTGCACTAACTATTTGAACACCTGCTCAAACAACCAGGTTTTCACTTTTTTGCAGAATACCATTAATGATGGAGCTAGTCTAATGTCTGTGGGAAGGGCGTTCCACAGCCAAGGGGCCACCACCGAGAAGGCCCTATCTCTCGTCCCCGCCAGCCGTGCCTGTGAGGCAGGCGGGATCAAGAGCAGGGCCTCCCCAGAAGATCTCAAAGTCCTGGTGGGTTCATAGGCAGAGATGCAGTCGGATAGGTAGCTTGGGCCGGAACCGTTTAGGGCTTTAAAGGCCAACGCCAGCACTTTGAATTGAGCCCGGTAGCAAATCTGTAGCCAGTGGAGTTGGCGCAGCAGGGGGGTTGTATGCTCCTTGCGTTCCGCTCCTGTTAGAATCATGGCTGCCGAGCGTTGGACTAGTTGAAGCTTCCGAGCCGTCTTCAAAGGCAATCCCACGAAGAGAGCGTTGCAGTAGTCTAGACGGGATGTAACCAGAGCGTGGACTACCGTGGCCAAGTCAGACTTCCCAAGGTACGGGCGCAGCTGGCGCACAAGCTTTAGCTGTGCAAATGCTCCCCTGGTCACCGCCGAAACCTGGGGTTCCAGGCTCAGCGATGAGTCCAAGATTACACCCAAGCTGCGAACCTGCGTCTTCAGGGGGAGTGCGACCCCATCCAACACAGGCTGTAACCCTATGCCCTGTTCGGCCTTACGACTGACCAGGAGTACCTCTGTCTTGTCTGGATTCAATTTCAATTTGTTCGCCCTCATCCAGACCGTCACAGCGGCCAAGCACCGGTTCAGGACCTGGACAGCCTCCTTAGTAGCAGGTGGGAAGGAGTGACAGAGTTGGACATCATCCAACATCCCGTCCTTCTCACCCCAAAGGGGTTGGCTCACAAAACAGGCACAATTCGATGCCATATGTATACACAAGATAATACAATATATACATTTAAGTCAATAATTAAAACATATCAATCTTAAAACAGTTAATTACAATCACACAATCCAAAGGCATATTCCAGAAGCCATTCTGGTCATCAATTGTATAGTTCCATAAACACTTATTTCACTGAGAATTATTGTCCAAAGGCTTGGTCCCATAGCCATGTTTTCTAATTCATCCTGAAGGCCAAGAGGGAGAGGGCTGACCTGATTTCACTGGGGAAGGAGTTCCATAGATGAGGGCCCACCACTTAGAAGGCCCTGCCTCTCGCCCCCACCAACTGCACCTGCAAAGAGGTGGGACCGAGAGTAGGGCCTCCCCAGAAGATCTTAATCCCTGAGGTAGTTCATAAAGGGAGATACAGTCGGACAGGTAAGCTGGGCCTGAACCATTTAGGGCTTAAACAACATAGGAGACAGTATGGAACCATATGAAACCCCACAAGACAATGGCTGTGGGACCAAGCAGCTGTCTCCCAATAACACCTTCTGAGAACAACCTTCTAGGAAGTATTGAAGCCACTGGAAAACAATACCCCCAAGGCCCATTCCTGCAAGGCAATCCAGAAGGATACTGTGATCTACAGTACCAAAAGCTGCTGAGAGGTCCAGCAGAACCAACAGGGACACACTCCCCCGTCCAGTAACCGGAGTAGATCATCCACTAAGGCGACCAAGTTTATCTCGGTACCATGTCCTGGCCTGAAGCCAGACTGTGCCGGATCTAGATAATCTGTGTCTTCCAAGAATACCTGGAATTGTGAGGCCACCACACGCTCCAAAACATTGCCCAAGAAGGGGAGACTGGAAACTGGCCAAAAGTTGACGAATTAAGCTTGTTAGGTTGTGTATTTATTATTATATTATTTTCAACGTAATTTTGTATTTTATATTTTTTGTGATATTATATTAATTTATAATGATTATATTATTATATAATCAATATTTTATTATATTATTATTTTAAATTTGATTGTGTATTTTATATT
The DNA here is from genome assembly GCF_037176765.1 of Anolis sagrei. Lineage (NCBI taxonomy): Eukaryota > Metazoa > Chordata > Lepidosauria > Squamata > Anolidae > Anolis > Anolis sagrei. Next base: position 60,681,446 of record NC_090034.1, on the reverse strand, counting down.
ATATCAATATTTTAATATCTTAATATTTAATTATATTATTATTTACAATTTATTAGTATATCAATATTTATTATTATTTAATTTAATTGTGTGTTTTGTATTGGAATATAAAATTATATTGGATGGAATTTGCCCTTGCTCCAACGAGGCATTTATTATCCATGAAAGACACTCGGCTAACCCTCCTCTGGCAAATTTTATAAGCCATGAAGGGCAAGAATCTAGTGCGCTTGTGGTTACTCTGACCGCTCCCAGGATCTTGTCCACATCATCAGGCTGCACAAGCTGAAATGAATCGACAGATGCCTTGGTTACCTCACCTGGCACTGTATGAAAGTTGGCATCCAAGTCGGAGCGTATCCGAGCGACTTTGTCTGCAAACTTGCTGCATCGAGTAGTTGGGTAATCAAGGGGTACCTCCTCCCCACGGGGATGAAGTAGCTCCCTGACAACCTGAAACAACTCAGCTGGCCTGAGACGCAACGGTTGCAGACACAATGCGGGCAGTCGAGAAAACTTTCCTGGCCCTGGTTACCTTCGTGTTATAGAGATCAACTAAGGTTACGACAGGATTGCCAGCTGACATGACAGACAGATTCCCTAAGAGACATTGGGATCCATAAGTCTCCTTGGGCAGACCATCTTAATAGGTCCTCCACCCCTGCGGAGGTTGGAGGCCGCGGATAGTCTAATACTGATCAGATAGTGGTTGGTCCATGACAATAGGAGAATGTTTTGCTCTTCCACACCGACATCCCCTCCGTTCATTATAAACACTAGGTCTAAAGTATGCCCTGCCTGATGTATGGGTCCCAATATCACTTGGAGCAGTCCCATGGTCATCATGGCAACCATGACGTCCTGAGCTGCACCAGATAAGGTGTCCTCTGCATTAATACTGAAGTCCTTCAACACTACCAGTCATTGAAAGACCAACACCACGATAGAGACTATACCTGCAAGCTCAGGCAGAGAGACTGCTGTGTTGTGGGGTGATCGGTACACAAGCAGAATCCCCAACCTGTCCCGGTTACCCACCTTCAGGTGGATGCATTCAAACCAAGTAGATTGCAGAACAGGGCATCTGAACAGAGGGATATGGATTCCTGATAGGCCACCACAACCCCACCTCCCCACCTTCCAGGTCTGGCCTGCTGATGTACCTTATAGCCTGGTGGACATAGCTGGGTGAGGTTGACCCCGCCCCCAGCCCCTTCCAACCAGGTTTCATTAATGCAAGCTAGATTGGCCTTTTCTTCCAGGATCAAGTCCTGGATAACTTCTGTTTATTTATTTATTTCTCGCATTTCTATTTCGTCCTTCTCAACCCCCTGGAGGGGGACTTAGGATGGCTTACAATGGGTCCCATTACGAAGCCATTGCATAACAAATTACAGTAATTAAAACCACAATTAAACATAAAAGCATAATTAACAATACATAAGCCATCATTAAAACAGTAAACAGTTTTACCATTGACCAAGCTAACATTTTGCAGCAGGAGCTTAAGTCCAGGGTCTTGAGGGTTCTGTGTGCCTAGTCTGGTCCTGGTCCGTCATTCATGGGAGTCGCAGTAGCAGGGGGAAGTAGGAGCCAATCAGAAAGCTGCCACAAACACACATACATACATACACACATACAAACATTCACTTTTATTATATACTAGATTGGGAACCCGGTGGTGCCTAGGTTATTTGAGAAAGGTATTGTTTGTCTGTGCTCCAAGTTTAGTCTAGATCCAAGCTGTGGGTGAACTACAACTCCGATATGCAAGTTCAATCATCCATAGCCCACCCTCCTCCAAACTGCACCAGGATGTAGAGTGGGTCATGATGGATCTGTGTGCCAAGTTTGGTCTTGATCAGTCATTGGTGTGGGTTGCAGTGGCCTCTGACAATGAGTGAAGGTACTGCAAGTCCCATTGTTCATGGTCCAACATCCCACAATCTGCACCAGGACGTAGAGTGGGTCATGGGGGCTCTGTGTGCCTAGTTTGGTCCTGATCTGTCATTGTTTTGGGTTGCAGTGGTCTCAGGAAATGAGTGAAGGTATTGCAAGTTCCATCGTCCATGATCCATCCTCCTCAAAACTGCACATGGATGTAGAGTGGATCATGGGGGGGGGGGTCTGTGTGCCAAGTATGTGTGCCAGTCACGGTGTGGGTCACAGTGGTCTCTGGAAGTGAGTGAAAGTACTGCAAGTCCCATCATCCATGGCCTGTCATCCCCCAAAATGCACCAGGACATAAAGTGGGTCACAGGGGCTTTGTGTGCCAAGTTTGGTCCTGATCCTTCATTATTGGAGGTCGCAATGGTGTCAGGAAATGCATCTCACATCATTCATAGACCATCCACTCCTAAACTGCACCAGGACATAAAGTGGGTCATGGGGCAGCTGTTTGGTCCTGGTCTGTGTTTTGTGGGGGCCACAGTGTTCTCTGGGAAGTGAATTGGATGAAGGTACTGTATATCCCATCGTCCATGGTCCATCCTCCCCCAGACATCACCAGGGAGCTGTGTGTGTCAAGTTTGGTCCAGGTCCGTCATTCATGCTGGTCTCAGTAGTCTCACAAAGCGATTGAAGGTACTCCAATTCCTGTCATCCATGGTCCATCATCCTCCAAACCACACCAGAATATAGAGTGCATCATGGGGGCTCTGTCTGCCAAGATTGGTCCTGATCTATCATTGGTGGGCATCACAGTGGTCTATTGCAGCCAAAGCAAATGAAAGTAGTGGAAATCACATCACCCATGGTCCACCCTCCCCCCAAGCCTCGCCAGGACATAAAGTGGGTCACATGTGCTAAGTTTGCTCCAAGTCCGTCATTCGTGCGGGTCGCAGTGGCCTGTGAAAGTGGGAGCCAATCAGAAAGCTGCCACATACCCACATACATACATACATACATACATTGTATTTTATTATATACTAACTTGGGGACCTGGCAGTGAAATCAAGGTAAAAAGAAGCCTTTTGGGGGGTCTGCCCCGAGAGGAGAGACGCTGCGAACCCACCAAAGAAGGATCGCTACTTTGGCGAGCTAAGAGAAGCGAAATCAAAGTAAAATAATTACAAAAATTTCCTAAGTTCCCAATAAGAATCTCACCAAAGTCGAAGAAAGCGCCACCGAGGTATTTATTGAGCAATTCAGCTGAATTGGATGCAGAGCTGCAATCATTTGCCAGCAGAGCATGAGAAATTACATCAAAACAGCCATTTTTATAAGAAATACAGAATTGCAAGGTTCAAATCTCCCGCCCCTGCTTCCCTGCCGGTCTTCGTCGTGATTGGCCAATGAGCTAACAGCTGGGAGGCGGCCCTCCTGCCCCCTGCGCATCAGGGCCAATCAGAAAGCTTCTGTGGTGCGTTGGAGTCAATCAGAGAGCTTCTTCCGCCTAGCAGCGGCGGCGAATCAGGAGAGAGGAAGGCGGGATGATGGAACACAATAGAATCTATGAATGAGTTGTTAAAAAAAGGAACTGCCAAGGGGCCTCGCGAGACTCATAGGGTCTCAAGCCAGACCAATCTATTGTTTACTTGATTGGAGCGAGTCAACAAAACAAAGAGAAAAGCTGGATCTTTTTAATCAGTCAACTGGTAAAACAAAGGACCGAAAATGGGGTGAATGTCTCTTTGGTGGATAATCAGTTGAATCAATCAGGGTGGAGGGGGATACTTTTCGAAGGTATCCTGGCCTCCAAATAGAAAATGATCAAGGTTTGCCAGGGGGCGGCTACCCGCTGGGCGAACTCTGAGAGCGAAACAGCCGCCATTGTATTTATCCATGCAAAAGAGTTATGGATTAGGTTCTTTTGTGAATGTCTTGGATTTTGCCACTTCCTGTTGGGGTTTCTTCATGGGGAAAAGGGGAAAAGGTCAAATGGGGGGGGGGGGAGCCTCAGCCATGAGGAAATCGTGAAATATATATAGTAAAAGTCAATAGTTCATAATATGGGGGAATTCATAAAGATGTATCCTTGGAATGAAAGGAGTTCATGGGGAATGATTTAAAAGCATTAAAAGCCATATAAAAGTCTTGGGGAACTTCTTGTAGTCAGTCCAAAGAGCCCTGAATTGCTGGACCCAAACTCTGCCCTTTGTCCTTGGGAAACTATAACTCCCTCCCGGAGTTGGGATGGGACGATGGGCTCCCCGATGATCCCATGGGATGTCCACATCTGGTCTCTGGAAGCTGGGGGTCCTCACGGGACGAAGGGAAGACGTCGGTTGCAGGCAGGCACGGCCAGGGGTGGCCCATCTCGTTCCTGCTCCACCCGGCCATCGGGTGCGCGAGCAGAGCCGGCGCTCAATCGTTCTTCGCGTTCTATCCCTTCCCCATGACTGTCTCCCTTTCCTGATCCCCCAGCGCTCCACCCGCCTCCTCTCCTCTCCCCTATCCACGGGTGGGCGAAGGGGTGGAGCCGCTGGGTCCGGAGGTGTGTCTGAAGACCCCAGCATGTGCACCAAAAGTCGCCTCTTCTCCTGACTTTCTCTTCAGCCATTGGGACCATTGGGACCGGCTGGAGGTATCTCCCACCTCCGCTCCCTCCTTTGTTTTTGCGCCTACCTTCAGGAAAGGTGGGCATCTCCACCTCTCTCTCTCTCTCTCTTGGTCCCAATGGCTGAGGAGAAAGACAGGAGAAGAAGTGACTTTTGGTGCACACACCGGGGTCTTCAGGCACACCTCCGGACCCAAAGTGGGCCAGGCAAGGGAGCAAGTGCGGCAAGTGTAGTTACTGGGATGTATAGTTTACCTGCAATCAAAGAGCATTCTGAACTCCACCAATGATGGAATTGAACCAAATATGGCACACAGAACTCCCACGACGAACAGAAAAAATATATCAATGATTGGTTGGGGGGGGGGGCGCCAAAATACTGTTTGCTTACCGTTGAAAATTACCTAGGGCCGCCTCTGCCAGGGGCAGCTCGTCCATTACGTGAAGTAAGCGGTCGCAGAACACTTTTTTTTGCCAGGGGCGCAGAGACACCTTTGTAAATGCCCCTCGACCGCCACTTGAGGAGCGCCCCCTCAGCTCACAACAGCCCTAGCAGTCCGGGGGGAGCCTCGGCTTTCTTGCCTCACTGCCGGGCGATCCTCTTCCCAAAGGGGCCGGGCCCTTGAGCCTCACCTAGCCCCTCTCGTTCCTGCTCCACCCGGCCACTGGGTGCGCCAGCAGAGCCGGCGCTCAATCGTTCTCTGCGTTCGATCCCTTCCCCATGACTGTCTCCCTTTCCCGATCCCCCAGCGCTCCACCCGCCTCCTCTCCTCTCCCCAATCCACGGGTGGGCGAAGGGGTGGAGCCGCTGGGTCCGGAGGTGTGTCTGAAGACCCCAGCATGTGCACCAAAAGTCACCTCTTCTCCTGACTTTTTCTTCAGCCATTGGGACCATGAGAGAGAGAGAGAGAGAGAGAGCCCCTCCGGCTGGAGGTATCTCCCACCTCCGCTCCCTCCTTTGTTTTTGCGCCTACCTTCAGGAAAGGTGGGCATCTCCACCTCTCTCTCTCTCTCTCTCTCTCGGTCCCAATGGCTGAGGAGAAAGTCAGGAGAAGAGGTGACTTTTGGTGCACACGCCGGGGTCTTCAAGCACACCTCTGGACCCAAAGTGGGCCAGGCAAGGGAGCAAGTGCGGCAAGTGTAGTTACTGGGATGTATAGTTTACCTGCAATCAAAGAGCATTCTGAACTCCACCAATGATGGAATTGAACCAAATATGGCACACAGAACTCCCACGACGAACAGAAAATATATATCAATGATTGGTTGGGGGGGGGGGGCGCCAAAATATTGTTTGCTTACTGTTGAAAATTACCTAGGGCCACCTCTGCCAGGGGCGGCTCGTCCATTACGCGAAGTAAGCGGTCGCAGAACACTTTTTTTTGCCAGGGGCACAGAGACACCTCTGTAAATGCCCCTCGACCGCCACTTGAGGAGCGCCCCCTCAGCTCACAACAGCCCTAGCAGTCCGGGGGGAGCCTCGGCTTTCTTGCCTCGCTGCCGGGCGATCCTCTTCCCAAAGGGGACGGGCCCTTGAGCCTCCCCTAGCCCCTCTCGTTCCTGCTCCACCTGGCCACCGGGTGCACGAGCAGAGCCGGCGCTCAATCGTTCTCTGCGTTCAATCCCTTCCCCATGACCGGCTCCCTTTCCCAATCCCCCGGCCCTCCACCCGCCTCCTCTCCTCTCCCCAATCCGCGGGTGGGTCAAGGTGCGGAGCCGCCGTGCCTGGCCCGCTTTGGGTCTGGAGGTGTGTCTGAAGACCCCAGCGTGCGTACCAAAAGTCGCCTCTTCTCCTGACTTTCTCTTCAGCCACTGGGACCAAGCGAGAGAGAGAGAGAGAGAGAGAGAGCCCCTCCGGCTGGAGGTATCTCCCACCTCCGCTTCCTCCTTTGTTTTTGCGCCTACCTTCAGGAAAGGTGGGCATCTCCACCTCTCTCTCTCTCTCTCTCTCTCTCTCTCGGTCCCAATGGCTGAGGAGAAAGACACGAGAAGAGGTGACTTTTGGTGCACACGCCGGGGTCTTCAAGCACGCCTCCGGACCCAAAGCGGGCCAGCAAGGGAGCAAGTGCGACAAGTGTAGTTACTGGGATGTATAGTTCACCCACAATCAAAGAGCATTCTGAACTCCACCAATGATGGAATTGAACCAAATATGGCACACAGAACTCCCACGACAAACAGAAAATATATATCAATGATTGGTTGGGGGGGGGGGGCAAAATACTGTTTGCTTACATTTGAAAATTACATAGGGCCGCCTCTGCCCCCAACCCCCTCCTGTCTGTTCAGTTGCTGATCAATTCCTTTGAAAGGGTTAAAAGGAGAAGAAAATAGAAATACAGAAAAAGAAAAGACTGCCTTTCCCACTTTTGTCCAGTGGGTGGCGCTGTTCTCTCAGGAATTATATTAACATTATATTATTATTACTATTATATATTCTATTCTATAATTATATTACTATTCCCCCTCGATGGACTGTCACCTTGTCGTGGTGAGGGGGCTTGCGTGTTCCGATGAACCTGTAGGCACAACAACTGGAGTCGCGCACTCCCAGGAGTGGCTGCGGGGGAGGTTCCAGACCAAGCACAGACCAGACCAATTACTATTATATATTATATTAGTATATCATTATATTATATTATTATATATTATATGACTAGATCGTTATATTATATTATTAGTACTATTATCTATATCTATATATATAAATTTGTTAGGGGCATCCAACGAGGAAACAAAACTCAAAAACCCCCCAACGAAACTTAACTAAAATCCCCGTGCCCATAACACAACCCACAAGGTACAAACATATCTACTCAAAATGAAAAACAACACAACAACACACTCACAAAACGGCAAAACAACAAAAGTCAAAAATCCCCCAACGAAACTTAACCAAAATCCCCGTGCCCATGACACAACCCACAAGGTACAAACATATCTACTCAAAATGAAAAACAACACAACAACACACTCACAAAACGGCAAAACAACAAAAGTCAAAAATCCCCCAACGAAACTTAACCAAAATTCCCATGCCCATAACACAACCCACAAGGTACAAACATATCTACTCAAAATGAAAAACAACACAGCAACACACTCACAAAACGGCAAAAGAACAAAACTCAAAAAAACCCCAACGAAACTTAACCAAAATTCCCATGCCCATAACACAACCCACAAGGTACAAACATATCTACTCAAAATGAAAAACAACACAACAACACACTCACAAAACGGCAAAACAACCGAGCATGCGCATTGGCGCCCAGCCGCAAGTTCCCTGGGTGCGCACACAGCCTTCCGGCCAACGTTCCCTCTGCGGAAACCATGCCCACTCCAAGCCCCGCCGCGCCGCTTCCCGCACACACACATCCCCTGCCGCACACACACACGCAACCCCACGCTCCATCACTCCCCCCGCCGCCGCATACACACACGCAACCCCACTCCCCCCGCCGCCACACACACACACGCAACCCCATGCTCCATCACTCCCCCCACCGCCGCACACACACGCAACCCCACTCCCCCCGCCGCCGCACACACACACGCAACCCCACTCCCCCCGCCGCCGCACACACACACGCAACCCCACGCTCCATCACTCCCCCCGCTGCCGCACACACACACGCAACCCCACGCTCCATCACTCCCCTGCCCCAATCTTACCTCCTTTTACTTCACGCCACCTCCAAACCCCACCCCGCCCCTTCCCGCCCTGTCAAAATCTAGGAAAGACAGGAAGGAAGGAAAGAAGGAAGAAAGAGAAAGGGAGGTAAAGAAAAAGGGGGAAGGAAGGAAAGTTAGAGAAAGAAGGAAGAAGAAAAGGAAAGAAAAGGAAAGATGGAAGGAAAGAAAAGAGAGACAGCAGAAAAGAAAGAAAAAGGGGGAAGGAAGGAAAGAGATAGAGAAAGAAGAGGAGAAGGAAAGATGGGAGGGAAGGAAGGAAGGAAGGAGGGAAAGAAGGAGAGAAAGAGGGAAGATTGGCCACAGCAACATGTGGCGGGTAAAGGTTGTTATTTCTATTATTATTATTATGATGCTATTGTTCCTATGAGACCCTTTTAGGGGGAATGGGAGAGGTGTCAGGTCCCGGAGGCAATGCATTGCATTATTGTTATTGTTATGATGGTGGTAAAATAAAAGGAAATAAAAAGTGAAAGAAGGAAGCAAACAGGGAGGGAAGAAAGGCAAAGGAAGAAAGGGGGAGGGAATGAAGGAAAGAGAGAAGGATGAAACCAAGTAGTGAAAGAAAGAAAGAGGTAGAGAAGGAAGAAAGGAGAGAAAGGGGGAGGAAAAGGGGGGAAGGAATAGGTAGGGACCTCTCTTTCATAATAGTCCAGATATCTACCTCAACTTTGATAAGTTTTACTATAGGCCACAGCAACGCGTGGCAGGGCACAGCTAGTGTTATATATATATATACACACACACACACACACACACACACACATGTATGGGGTGCGGTTGAGTCAAGAAGGGCTGTCACAGCTGATCTCTGGGCCACCTGAGCAGCTCAGCCGCCTTGGCCGAAAGGTGACTTTGGGAGATGGAGCGGTGGCGCATGACCCCGGGTGACACACACGCCTCTGCACGCGTGGTCCTTGGCTAGGACTCACCGCCACCGCCCCCGCACATGCAGTGACACGTGCAGAGGGAGGGCAGGCAAGAAGGCCGAGGGGGAAGGCCCAAGGAAACACAACCCAGAGATACAGGGGAGAGATAGATGAGATATACAGGAAACATAACTTAGAGTTAAAGGAAATAATGGTCAAAACATAAAGGAACTATAGCCAAGAGATAAAGGAACCATGTCCAAAACTTAAAGGGAGCATGGTTGAGATATAGAAGAAACACGCCCAAAACATAAAGGAAATATCATCATCATCATCATCATCATCATCATCATTTAATAACTTATTAATCGCCCTCCATCCAAGAATGCTCCAGGCGATTTACAGCTAAATTACAAAAGATAAAATACATACATACAAAAATTAAAAATCAACAGAGATCGAATGCTCTAGTAAAAATATGACCAAAACATAAAGGAAACGTGTATAAAACATTGAAGAAACAAGGGCAAAACATAGAGGAAACATAGCTGAGAGAAATAGGAAAGATGGACAAGACAGAAAACAAAGATGGCCAAGATATAGAGAAAACGTGGCCAAAACATAAAGGAAACATGGCTCAAAATCTATATATATATAAATGCTCTGTGCATAATGAATAAAAACAAAAGAACCAATGAACAAAATCATGCCAAATTTGGCAACAAAGCGTCTCACAACACAAGGAGTGACCATCACTCAAAAAATTATGATTTTGTCATGTGGGAATTGTAGTTGCTGGGATTTATAGTTCACCTACAATCAAAGAGCATTCTGAACTCCATCAACGATGGAATTGAACCAAACTTGGCACACAGAACTCCCATGACCAACAGAAAATACTGGAAGGGTTTGGTGGGCCTTGACCTTGAGTTTGGGAGTTGTAGTTCACCTACATCCAGAGAGCATTGTGGACTCAAACAATGATGGATCTGGACCAAACTTGCTACAAGAACTCAATACGCCCAAATATGAACACAGATGGGAGTTTGGGGGAAATAGACCTTGACATTAGGGAGTTGTAGTTACTGGGATTTATAGTTCACCTACAATCAAAGAGCATTCTGAACCCCACCAATGACAGAATTGGGGCAGACTTCCCACACAGAACCCCATGACCAACAGAAAATACTCAAGGCCATCCAGTCCAACTCCCTTCACCAGGGCAAGAAAACATAATCAAAGCCCTCCTGACAAAGAGCCATCCAGCCATAGATATAGATAGATATGATTCACACACACACAAATATAGTATCATAGATTTGAAAGGGACCCCTGAAGAAGGACAATCATATGTTGCATGTTCCAGAGTAGGCAAACCAGACACTCTCCACATCAACACTGACAAAGATACAGCAAGAAATACTGTTTACCCACAAGCAGGAAGACATTACATATATTACAAACCAACACTTTCTCGTTACTTTATTTTCCAGATTAACAAACTGGGCCACAGCAACGCGTGGCAGGGGACAGCTAGTTATATTATATTATTATTACTATATTATATTATATTACTACATCATTATATAATGTTATTATTACTCTAATAATAATCATCATAATAAAAAATATTTATTTATATCCCACCCTACTCGGATCTGCATGCATTATTCGCCGATACATCACAATACTCCTAGATACTTGGGAAGTGTCTTACATGTGATCCAATACAACAGCCAGCAGGGTGAGCTTGTTTGCTGTAGACTAATCCTCAGGAATTACTATTGGGACAGTTTCTCCATTAGACGACTCAAGGCGGTTAACAGGGCAAAATTCAGTCCTTACAACTTAGCTTGTATTATATCTGTATAGATATAATAGATTAGATAGATTGATATAATAGATAGATAGATTAGAATAGAATAAATAAATAGATATAGATTGATATAATAGATTGATATATGACAGATAAATCTCTCTCTCTCTCTCTATATATATATATATAGAGAGAGAGAGAAATAGTTAGATAGAATACATACATGATAGACAGATAGATAGATAGATAGATAGATAGATAGACAGATAGAATATAGCTAACTAGATATAGATAGAAAGATAGATGATAGATAGATAGATAGATAGATAGATAGATAGATAGATAGATAGATAGAGATAGATAGATAGAATAGACAGACAGGCAGGCAGGCAGGCAGGCAGGCAGATAGATAGATAGATATAAGAGATAGATGATAGATAAATAGATATAATAGATAGATAGATATAATATATGGATAGATAGATAGATAGATAGATAGAGGTAGATATAAGATAAAGTCATATAATATAGATAGATTTAATAGATAGAATTAATATAGATAAATAGATAGAGATATAATATATGGATAGATAGGTATATAAATAGATATAATATAGCTAACTAGATATAGACAGACAGACAGATAGATAATAGATAGATATAATAGATAGATAGATAGATAGATAGATAGATAGAATATATGAATAGATAGAGAGATACCTAGATAGAGGTAGAACTAAGATAAAGAGATATAATATAGGTAGATTTAATAGATAGATAGAATTAATATAGATAGATAGATAGATAGAGATAGATAGATATAATATATGGATAGATAGATAGAGAGAGAGAGAGATAGAATAGATAGATGATAGATATATAGATAGATATAATATAGCTAACTAGATATAGATAGACAGACAGATAGATGATAGATAGATATAATAGATAAATAGAGATAGATAGAGATAGATATAATATATGGATAGAGAGAGAGAGAGAGAGATAGAATAGATAGATGATAGATAGATAGATATAATAGCTAACTAGATATAGATAGATAGACAGACAGATAGATGATAGATAGATATAATAGATAAATAGAGATATTTATTATTTATTTATTTATTTACTTTACTTGTATACCGCAGTTTCTCAGCCCGACGGGCGACTCAACGTGGTTTACAGCAAGGATAAGAATCAATCAACGATATACAATTTAAAACCATAAAAGCATAATATACAGTATTGACACAACAATAGACAACACAAAGCATCTCATAACTAGAGTCGTGATCCAATCCGCCGTCCAAATTTCCATTCCTGTAATCATCACATTCATTGCACTGCTTAACCGAATGCCCGTTCAAACATCCAAGTTTTTAATCTTCTTCGGAACACCATTAATGAGGGGGCTGATAGATAGATAGATAGATAGAAGAGATAGATGATAGATAAATAGATATGATAGATAGATAGAAGAGATAGATGATAGATAAATAGATATGATAGATAGATAGATAGATAGATAGATAGATAGAAGAGATAGATGATAGATAAATAGATATGATAGATAGATAGATAGATAGATAGATAGATAGAAGAGATAGATGATAGATAAATAGATATAATAGGTAGATAGATAGATAGATAGATAGATAGATAGATAGATATAAGAGATAGATAATAGATAAATAGATAGATAGATAGATAGATAGATAGATATAAGAGATAGATGATAGATAAATAGATATAATCGAGATAGATAGGCAGATAGATAGATAGATAGAAGAGATAGATGATAGATAAATAGATATAATAGGTAGATAGATAGATAGATAGATAGATAGATAGATAGATATAAGAGATAGATGATAGATAAATAGATATAATAGATAGATAGATAGATATAAGAGATAGATGATAGATAAATAGATAATAGATACATAGATAGATAGATAGATAGATAGATATAATATATGAACAGATAGATAGAAAGATAGATAGATAGATGATAGATAAATAGATATAATAGATAGATAGATAGATAGATAGATAGATATAAGAGATAGATGATAGATAAATAGATATAATAGATAGATAGATATAATATATGAATAGATAGATAGATAGATGATAGATAGATAGAGGTAGATATAATAGATAGATATAATATAGATAGAATTAATAGATAGAATTAATATATATATATATATAGAGAGAGATAGAATGGATAAACAGCTAGATATGATAGATAAATGGATTAGATTAGATTAGATAGAGATATAAATCTTGTGAAACTACAACTCCCCAAACACCATAACATTGACCTATGGCATGACAAGTCTATTTATCTTGTGAAACTAGAACTCCCATGAACCCCAGAACATCAACTTAAACATTCACACCTAGCTCCAGCAGACAAGAGTCCTTTGTCCCACCCTGGTCATTCCACAGATATATAAACCCTTTTTCCTAGTTCCAACAGACCTCACTACCTCTGAGGATGCTTGCCATAGATGCCGGCGAAACGTCAGGAGAGAATGCCTCTAGACCATGGCCGTATAGCCTGGAAAAACCTTCAACAACCCAGTCCTATAGTTCATTTGTATGTGCCTTTCCCCTTGCGCCCGGTAGGTGGCGCTGTTCCCTCGGTGGTTTCCTAAAAGGTCCGCGTCCCCTTTAAATCAAAGTCAGAAAGGAAGAAAGGAAGGAAGAAAAATAGATCCTTTTGGCCTCCAAAGAGAAAAGGAAACGTGGAGGGAATATTAACCAGGGAAGAGATTATGATAGTCAATCAACGAAGGGAGTGGAGCCCAGAAGCAGGAGAATCATCATCATCATCATCATCATCATCATCATCATCATCATCATCATCATCTAATAATAATAATAATAATAATAATTAATAATAATAGGTTTTTCCTTTCTTTTCCTTCTATTCCTTCCTCTTTTTCTTTTCTATCCATTCCTCCCTTTCCTCCCTTTCCTTTCTATTCCTTCCTTTCATTCCTCCTATTCATTATATTATATTCCTACATTATTATTAGTTTTAGATTATTATTACTATTATATATATAATATAATGATGTAATATATATGTGTAATAGTAATGATATAATAACAATATAATATATAATGATGTAGTAATATTATATATAATGTAATATGATACAATGATTATTAAAGCATGATATTATTAGATCATTAATATTATAATTATATATTCTGTTCTATTAAAGCATTGTTTATATTAAACCATTATATTATATTAAATATTAATATATTATATATTCTAATATATTCTATTATTCTATTATTAAACCATTATGTTATATTAAAAATATTAATATATTATATATTCTAGTATAGTCTATTATTCTAGTATATTCTATTATTAAACCATTATGTTATATTAAAAATATTATTTATATTATATATTCTAGTATAGTTTATTATTCTAGTATAGTCTATTATTAAACCATTATGTTATATTAAATATATTATTAATATATTATATATTCTAGTATATTCTATATTATATTATTATTACTATTACTGTTATATTATTACTAATCTATTCTATTATTAAAGCATTATATTATATTATTAAATCATTGTTACATATTGTTATATTATTATTGCTATTATATATTCTATTATATTACTATTATATATTCTATTATATTACCATATCATTATATTATATTATTATATATTATATTACCACGTCATTATATTATGTTATTAGTACTCTTATATATTATGTTACTACGTCATTATTACTATTATATATTATATTACTACATTGTTTTATTATATATTTTATTACTGTATTATATTACTATATCATTATATTATGTTATTATTACTATTATATGTTATATTACTACATCATTATCGTTCTATTATTACTATTATATATTATATTACTACATCATTTTATTATATATTTTATTACTTATTATATTGCTACATCATTATGTTATTAGTACTATTATATGTTATATTACTACATCATTGTCATTATATTATTAGTATTATATATTATATTACTATGTCATTATATTATGCCATTATTACTATTATACATTATATATTATATTATATTACTACATCATTTTATTATATATTTTATTACTATTATATATTATATTACTATGTCATTATATTATGCCATTATTACTATTATATATTATATTACTATATCATTATATTATGTCATTATTACTATTATATATTATATTATATTACTACATCATTTTATTATATATTTTATTACTATATTATATTACTACATTATTATGTTATTAGTACTATTATATGTTATATTACTACATCATTATCATTCTATTATTACTATTATATATTATATTACTGTCATTATATTATGCCATTATTACTATTATATATTATATTATATTATATTATATTACTACATCATTATATTATGTCATTATTACTAATATATTATATTATATTACTACATCATTTTATTATATATTTTATTACTACATTATATTACTACATCATTATGTTATTATTAATCTTATATGTTACATTACTACATCATTATCATTCTGTTATTACTATTATATATTATACTACTACGTCATATTATGTCATTATTACTATTATATATTATATTATATTACTACATCATTTTATTATATATTTTATTACTATATTATATTACTACATCAGTATGTTATTAGTACTATTATATGTTATATTACTACATCATTATCATCATTATATTATTACTATTATATATTATATTACTATGTCATATTATGCCATTATTATTATTATATATTATATTATATTACTATGTCATTATATTATATATTTTATTACTATATTATATTATACTACTACATCATTATGTAGTAGTAATAGAAAGTAGTAGATGTTATATTCCTTCTTTCTCTCCTTCTCTCCCTCTTTCTCTCTCTCTTCCTTCTCTCCCTTTCATTCTTTCCTTCTACTAGTAATATATATGTTATATGTTATATTACTACATCATTATCATTATATTATTATTATATATTATATTATATTACTACATCATTATATTATGTCATTATTACTATTATATATTATATTATAGTACTACATCATTTTATTATATATTTTATTACTATATTATATTACTACGTCATATTATGTCATTATTACTATTATATGTTATATTACTACATCATCATTATTATGATGTTAATTTTATCAATATCTGTATGTATGTATTTTTACAATTTTAGCTTGTAAATAACCTAGAGCATCTTGGATGGAGAGCGATTAATAAGTAATTAAATGATGATGATATTATTATTACTAATATATATTATATTATATTACTATGTCATTATGTCATTATACTATTATATATTATATTACTACATCATTATGTTATGTTATTATTACTGTTATATGTTATATTACTATATCATTATCATTATATTATTATTATTATATATTATATTACTACATCATTATATTATGTCATTATTACTATTACTATTATATATTATATTACTACATCATATTATCTCATCATTGCTATTATATATTATATTATATTATATTATATATCTAAATCATTATATTATTATTACTATATTATATTATATTATATTACTACATCATTATATTATGTCATTATTAATATTACTATTATATATTATATTACTACATCATATTATCTCATCATTGCTATTATATATTATATTATATTATATTATATATCTAAATCATTATATTATTATTACTATATTATATTATATTATATTACTACATCATTATATTATGTCATTATTAATATTACTATTATATATTATATTACTACATCATATTATCTCATCATTGCTATTATATATTATATTATATTATATTATATTATATATCTACATCATTATATTATTATTACTATATTATATTATATTATATTATATTACTACATCATTATATAATGTTATTATTACTGTAATCATCATCATCATCATAAAAAAAAATCTTTATTTATATCCCACCCTACTGGGATATAAAGTATTATTTGTATTATTTGCCAATATATCACACAGTCCTAGATATTTGGGAAGTGTCTTACATGTGATTCAATACAACAGCCAGCAGAGTGATCTTGTTTGCCGTGGACTAATCCTATATTATTTCAAATTGTGATAATATCATGCTTTTCTCCCTCGTGGGACCCAAAGCGGCTTACGACATATTAAAATCAGGTAAACAACAATCCAAATACATCGATAATAAGTATAAAACATCATCAAATCAGTAGTTGAAAACAACAATAATATACATTCTTGCGGCATCATGTCCGATCATATTGCACTTTGTTCCAGTCCGTAAACATTATGGTTATTTATTTATTTATCGTGTCAGGAGCAACCAGACAGTTGTATTACATTTTAAACACAAACAAACAAACAAACAAACAAACAAACAGGCAAAACACAAAGTTTGCAAGCTTGGTAGTTGATTAAATGTCCTTTGACCACTTAAATGTCTGGCCACTTGGAGTGCCTCTGGTGTTGCCGCAAGGAGGTCCTCCTTCCTTCTCTACCTTTCTTTCCTTCTTTCTCTCCTTCCCCCTTTCTCTCCCCCCTTCTCTCCCTTTCATTCTTTCCTTCTTTATCTCCTTCCCACCTTCTTTCTCTCTTTCTCTCCCTCCTTCTCTCCTTCCCTCCTTCTTCTCTCCCTCTTTCTCTGACCCCTTCCTTCTCTTCCTTTCATTCTTTCCTTCTTTCTCTCCTTCTCTCCCTCTTTCTCTCCCACCTTCCTTCTCTCCATTCAATTCTTCCCTTCTTTCTCTCCTTCCCACCTTCCTTCTCTCTTTCTCTCCCTCCTTCCTTCTCTCCCTTTGGTTGATTCCTTCTTTCTCTCCTTCCCTCCTTCTTCTCTCCCTCTTTCTCTCCCTCCTTCCTTCTCTACCTTTCTTTCTTTCCTTCTTTCTCTCCTTCCTCTTTCTCTACCTCTTCCTTCTCTCCGTTTCATTCTTTCCTTCTCTCTCTCCTTCCCACCTTCTTTCTCTCTTTCTCTCCCTCCTTCCTTCTCTCCGTTTCATTCTTTCCTTCTTTCTCTCCTTCCCTCCTTCTTCTCTCCCTCTTTCTCTCCCCCCTTCCTTCTCTTCCTTTCATTCTTTCCTTCTTTCTCTCCTTCCCTCCTTCTCTCCCTCTTTCTCTCTCCCCTTCCTTCTCTCCGTTTCATTCTTTCCTTCTTTCTCTCCTTCCCACCTTCGTTCTCTCTTTCTCTCCCTCCTTCCTTCTCTCCCTTTGGTTGTTTCCTTCTTTCTCTCCTTCCCTCATTCTTCTCTCCCTCTTTCTCTCCCTCCTTCCTTCTCTACCTTTCTTTCTTTCCTTCTTTCTCTCCTTCCTCTTTCTCTACCTCTTCCTTCTCTCCCTTTCATTCTTTCCTTCTTTCTCTCCTTCCCTTCTTCTTCTCTCCCTCTTTCTCTCCCTCTTTCTCTCCCTCCTTCCTTCTCCCTTTTGTTCTTTCCTTCTTTCTCTCCTTCCCTCCTTCTTCTCTCCCTCTTTCTCTCCCCCCTTCCTTCTCTACCTTTCTTTCTTTCTTTCTTTCTTTCTTTCTCTCCTTCCCTCCTCCTTCTCTCCCTCTTTCTCTCCCTCTTTCCTTCTCTACCTTTCCTTCTTTCCTTCTTTATCTCCTTCCTCTTTCTCTACCTCTTCCTTCTCTCCCTTTCATTCTTTCCTTCTTTCGCTCCTTCCCTTCTTCTCTCCCTCTTTCTCTCCCTCCTTCCTTCTCTCCCTTTCGTTCTTTCCTTCTTTCGCTCCTTCCCTCCTTCTTCTCTCCCTCTTTCTCTCCCTCCTTCCTTCTCTCCCTTTCGTTCTTGCATTCTTTCTCTCCTTCCCTCCTTCTCCTCTCCCTCTTTCTCTCCCCCTTCCTTCTCTACCTTTCTTTCTTTCTTTCTTTCTTTCTTTCTTTCTCTCCTTCCCTTCTCCTTCTCTCCCTCTTTCTCTCCCTCCTTCCTTCTCTCCCTTTCGTTCTTTCCTTCTTTCTCTCCTTCCCTCCTTCTCTCCCTCTTTCTCTCCCCCTTCCTTCTCTCCCTTTCCTTCTTTCTCTCCTTCCCACCTTCTTTCTCTCTTTCTCTCCCTCCTTCCTTCTCTCCCTTTGGTTGTTTCCTTCTTTCTCTCCTTCCCTCCTTCTTCTCTCCCTCTTTTCTCTCCCCCTTCCTTCTCTACCTTTCTTTCTTTCTTTCTTCTTTCTTTCTTTCTTTCTTTCTTTCTTTCTCTCCTTCCTCTTTCTCTACCTCTTACTTCTCTCCCTTTCATTCTTTCCTTCTTTCTCTCCTTCCCTTCTTCTTCTCTCCCTCTTTCTCTCCCTCTTTCTCTCCCTCCTTCCTTCTCCCTTTTGTTCTTTCCTTCTTTCTCTCCTTCCCTCCTTCTTCTCTCCCTCTTTTCTCTCCCCCTTCCTTCTCTACCTTTCTTTCTTTCTTTCTTTCTTTCTTTCTTTCTTTCTCTCCTTCCTCTTTCTCTACCTCTTACTTCTCTCCCTTTCATTCTTTCCTTCTTTCTCTCCTTCCCTCCCTCTTCTCTCCCTCTTTCTCTCCCCCTTCCTTCTCTACCTTTCTTTCTTTCTTTCTTTCTTTCTTTCTTTCTTTCTTTCTCTCCTTCCCTCCTCCTTCTCTCCCTCTTTCTCTCCCTCTTTCCTTCTCTACCTTTCCTTCTTTCCTTCTTTATCTCCTTCCTCTTTCTCTACCTCTTCCTTCTCTCCCTTTCATTCTTTCCTTCTTTCGCTCCTTCCCTTCTTCTCTCCCTCTTTCTCTCCCTCCTTCCTTCTCTCCCTTTCGTTCTTTCCTTCTTTCGCTCCTTCCCTCCTTCTTCTCTCCCTCTTTCTCTCCCTCCTTCCTTCTCTCCCTTTCGTTCTTGCATTCTTTCTCTCCTTCCCTCCTTCTCCTCTCCCTCTTTCTCTCCCCCTTCCTTCTCTACCTTTCTTTCTTTCTTTCTTTCTTTTTTTCTCTCCTTCCCTTCTCCTTCTCTCCCTCCTTCTCTCCCTCCTTCCTTCTCTCCCTTTCGTTCTTTCCTTCTTTCTCTCCTTCCCTCCTTCTCTCCCTCTTTCTCTCCCCCTTCCTTCTCTCCCTTTCCTTCTTTCTCTCCTTCCCACCTTCTTTCTCTCTTTCTCTCCCTCCTTCCTTCTCTCCCTTTGGTTGTTTCCTTCTTTCTCTCCTTCCCTCCTTCTTCTCTCCCTCTTTTCTCTCCCCCTTCCTTCTCTACCTTTCTTTCTTTCTTTCTTTCTTTCTTTCTTTCTTTCTTTCTCTCCTTCCTCTTTCTCTACCTCTTACTTCTCTCCCTTTCATTCTTTCCTTCTTTCTCTCCTTCCCTTCTTCTTCTCTCCCTCTTTCTCTCCCTCTTTCTCTCCCTCCTTCCTTCTCCCTTTTGTTCTTTCCTTCTTTCTCTCCTTCCCTCCTTCTTCTCTCCCTCTTTCTCTCCCCCCTTCCTTCTCTACCTTTCTTTCTTTCTTTCTTTCTCTCCTTCCCTCCTCCTTCTCTCCCTCTTTCTCTCCCTCTTTCCTTCTCTACCTTTCCTTCTTTCCTTCTTTATCTCCTTCCTCTTTCTCTACCTCTTCCTTCTCTCTCTTTCATTCTTTCCTTCTTTCGCTCCTTCCCTTCTTCTCTCCCTCTTTCTCTCCCTCCTTCCTTCTCTCCCTTTCGTTCTTTCCTTCTTTCGCTCCTTCCCTCCTCCTTCTTTCCCTCTTTCTCTCCCTCCTTCCTTCTCTCCCTTTCGTTCTTGCATTCTTTCTCTCCTTCCCTCCTTCTCCTCTCCCTCTTTCTCTCCCCCTTCCTTCTCTACCTTTCTTTCTTTCTTTCTTTCTTTCTCTCCTTCCCTTCTCCTTCTCTCCCTCTTTCTCTCCCTCCTTCCTTCTCTCCCTTTCGTTCTTTCCTTCTTTCTCTCCTTCCCTCCTTCTCTCCCTCTTTCTTTCCCCCTTCCTTCTCTCCCTTTCCTTCTTTCTCTCCTTCCCACCTTCTTTCTCTCTTTCTCTCCCTCCTTCCTTCTCTCCCTTTGGTTGTTTCCTTCTTTCTCTCCTTCCCTCCTTCTTCTCTCCCTCTTTTCTCTCCCCCTTCCTTCTCTACCTTTCTTTCTTTCTTTCTTTCTTTCTTTCTTTCTTTCTTTCTTTCTTTCTTTCTCTCCTTCCTCTTTCTCTACCTCTTCCTTCTCTCCCTTTCATTCTTTCTTTCTTTCTCTCCTTCCCTTCTTCTTCTCTCCCTCTTTCTCTCCCTCCTTCCTTCTCTACCTTTCTTTCTTTCTTTCTCTCCTTCCCTCCTCCTTCTCTCCCTCTTTCTCTCCCTCCTTCCTTCTCTATCTTTCTTTCTTTCCTTCTTTCTCTCCTTCCCTCCTCCTTCTCTCCCTCTTTCTCTCCCTCCTTCCTTCTCTCCCTTTCATTCTTTCCTTCTTTCTCTCCTTCCCTTTTTCTCTCCCTCTTTCTCTACCTCTTACTTCTCTCCCTTTCATTCTTTCCTTCTTTCTCTCCTTCCCTTCTTCTTCTCTCCCTCTTTCTCTCCCCCTTCCTTCTCTACCTTTCTTTCTTTCTTTCTCTCCTTCCCTCCTCCTTCTCTCCCTCTTTCCTTCTCTACCTTTCCTTCTTTCCTTCTTTATCTCCTTCCTCTTTCTCTACCTCTTCCTTCTCTCCCTTTCATTCTTTCCTTCTTTCGCTCCTTCCCTTCTTCTCTCCCTCTTTCTCTCCCTCCTTCCTTCTCTCCCTTTCGTTCTTTCCTTCTTTCGCTCCTTCCCTCCTCTTTCTCTCCCTCCTTCCTTCTCTCCCTTTCGTTCTTGCATTCTTTCTCTCCTTCCCTCCTTCTCCTCTCCCTCTTTCTCTCCCCCTTCCTTCTCTACCTTTCTTTCTTTCTTTCTTTCTTTCTTTCTTTCTTTCTTTCTTTCTCTCCTTCCCTTCTCCTTCTCTCCCTCCTTCTCTCCCTCCTTCCTTCTCTCCCTTTCGTTCTTTCCTTCTTTCTCTCCTTCCCTCCTTCTCTCCCTCTTTCTCTCCCCCTTCCTTCTCTCCCTTTCCTTCTTTCTCTCCTTCCCACCTTCTTTCTCTCTTTCTCTCCCTCCTTCCTTCTCTCCCTTTGGTTGTTTCCTTCTTTCTCTCCTTCCCTCCTTCTTCTCTCCCTCTTTTCTCTCCCCCTTCCTTCTCTACCTTTCTTTCTTTCTTTCTTTCTTTCTTTCTTTCTTTCTTTCTTTCTTTCTCTCCTTCCTCTTTCTCTACCTCTTACTTCTCTCCCTTTCATTCTTTCCTTCTTTCTCTCCTTCCCTTCTTCTTCTCTCCCTCTTTCTCTCCCTCTTTCTCTCCCTCCTTCCTTCTCCCTTTTGTTCTTTCCTTCTTTCTCTCCTTCCCTCCTTCTTCTCTCCCTCTTTCTCTCCCCCCTTCCTTCTCTACCTTTCTTTCTTTCTTTCTTTCTCTCCTTCCCTCCTCCTTCTCTCCCTCTTTCTCTCCCTCTTTCCTTCTCTACCTTTCCTTCTTTCCTTCTTTATCTCCTTCCTCTTTCTCTACCTCTTCCTTCTCTCTCTTTCATTCTTTCCTTCTTTCGCTCCTTCCCTTCTTCTCTCCCTCTTTCTCTCCCTCCTTCCTTCTCTCCCTTTCGTTCTTTCCTTCTTTCGCTCCTTCCCTCCTCCTTCTTTCCCTCTTTCTCTCCCTCCTTCCTTCTCTCCCTTTCGTTCTTGCATTCTTTCTCTCCTTCCCTCCTTCTCCTCTCCCTCTTTCTCTCCCCCTTCCTTCTCTACCTTTCTTTCTTTCTTTCTTTCTTTCTTTCTTTCTTTCTTTCTCTCCTTCCCTTCTCCTTCTCTCCATCCTTCTCTCCCTCCTTCCTTCTCTCCCTTTCGTTCTTTCCTTCTTTCTCTCCTTCCCTCCTTCTCTCCCTCTTTCTCTCCCCCTTCCTTCTCTCCCTTTCCTTCTTTCTCTCCTTCCCACCTTCTTTCTCTCTTTCTCTCCCTCCTTCCTTCTCTCCCTTTGGTTGTTTCCTTCTTTCTCTCCTTCCCTCCTTCTTCTCTCCCTCTTTTCTCTCCCCCTTCCTTCTCTACCTTTCTTTCTTTCTTTCTTTCTTTCTTTCTCTCCTTCCTCTTTCTCTACCTCTTACTTCTTTCCCTATCATTCTTTCCTTCTTTCTCTCCTTCCCTTCTTCTTCTCTCCCTCTTTCTCTCCCTCTTTCTCTCCCTCCTTCCTTCTCCCTTTTGTTCTTTCCTTCTTTCTCTCCTTCCCTCCTTCTTCTCTCCCTCTTTCTCTCCCCCCTTCCTTCTCTACCTTTCTTTCTTTCTTTCTTTCTTTCTCTCCTTCCCTCCTCCTTCTCTCCCTCTTTCTCTCCCTCTTTCCTTCTCTACCTTTCCTTCTTTCCTTCTTTATCTCCTTCCTCTTTCTCTACCTCTTCCTTCTCTCTCTTTCATTCTTTCCTTCTTTCGCTCCTTCCCTTCTTCTCTCCCTCTTTCTCTCCCTCCTTCTCTACCTTTCTTTCTTTCTTTCTTTCTCTCCTTCCCTCCTCCTTCTTTCCCTCTTTCTCTCCCCCTTCCTTCTCTACCTTCCTTCCTTCCTTTCTTTCTTTCTTTCTTTCTTTCTCTCCTTCTCTCCCTCATTCCTTCTCTACCTTTCTTTCCTTCTTTCTCTCCTTCCCTCCTTCTCTCCCTTTCTCTCCCTCCTTCCTTCTCTCCCTTTCATTCTTTCCTTCATTCTCTCCTTCCCTCCCTCTTTCTCTACCTCTTCCTTCTCTCCCTTTCGTTCTTTCCTTCTTTCGCTCCTTCCCTCGTTCTTTCCTTTTTTCTCTCCTTCCCTCCTCCTCTCCCTCTTTCTCTCCCCCCTTTCTTCTCTCCCTTTTCTTCTTTCCTTCTTTCTCTCCTTCCCTCCTCCTTATCTCCCTATTTCTCTCCTTCCTTCTATACCTTTCCTTCTTTCTCTCATTCCCTTCTTTTCTCCCTCTTTCTCTCCCTCCCTTCTCTCCCTTTCGTTCTTTCCTTCTTTCTCTCCTTCCCTCCTTCTCTCCCTCCTTCCTTCTCTCCCTTTCGTTCTTTCCTTCTTGCTCTCATTCCCTTCTTCTTCTCTCCCTCTTTCTCTCCCTCCTTCCTTCTCTCCCTTTTGTTCTTTCTTTCTTTCGCTCCTTCCCTCCTCCTTCTCTCCCTCTTTCCCTCCTTCCTTCTCTCCCTTTCGTTCTTGCATTCTTTCTCTCCTTCCCTCCTTCTCCTCTCCCTTTTTCTCTCCCTCCTTCTCTCCCTTTCGTTCTTTCCTTCTTTCTCTCCTTCCCTCCTTCTCTCCCTTTTTCTCTCCCTCCTTCCTTCTCCCCTTTCGTTCTTTCCTTCTTTCTCTCCTTCTCTCCTTCTTCTCTCCCCCTTTCTCTCCCTCCTTCCTTCTCTCCCTTTCTTTCTTTCCTTCTTTCTCTCCTTCCCCCATCTTCTATCCCTCTTTCTCTCCCTCCTTCCTTCTCCCCTTTCGTTCTTTCCTTCTTTCTCTCCTTCCCTCCTTCTTCTCTCCCTCTTTTCTCCCCCCTTCCTTCTCTCCCTTTCGTTCTTTCCTTCTCTCTCCTTCCCTCCTTCTTCTCTCCCTCTTTATCTCCCTCTTTATCTCCCTCATTCCTTCCCTCCCTTTCGTTCTTGCCTTCTTTCTCTCCTTCCCTACTTCTTCACTCCCTCTTTCTCTCCCTTCTTCTCTCCCTTTCGTTCTTGCCTTCTTTCTCTCCTTCCCTCCTTCTTCTCTCCCTCTTTCTCTCCCTCCTTCCTTCTCCCCTTTCGTTCTTCTTTCTCTCCTTCCCTCCTTCTTCTCTCCCTCTTTTCTCCCTCCTTCCTTCTCTCCCTTTCGTTCTTTCCTTCTCTCTCCTTCCCTCCTTCTTCTCTCCCTCTTTATCTCCCTCATTCCTTCTCTCCCTTTCGTTCTTTCCTTCTCTCCCTCTTTCTCTCCTTCCTTCTCTCCCTTTTGTTCTTTCCTTCTTTCTCTCCTTCCCTCCTTCTTTCCCTTCTTCTCTCATTCCTTCCTTCCTTCTCTACCCTTCCTTCTCTCCCTCCCTCCTTTCTGTGTATGTGTTTTCTGTGTGTATGTATATATGTGTGTTTGTGTATATATATGTGGTTTTGTGCGTGTGTTGTAATGTATTTTTTGTTTTTTGGCTTTTTAAGTCCTTTCTGCTGTGTTTTTCGTTGTTTTTATGAGTGATGGTCACTCGTTGGCCTGATAGGTGTCTTGTGTCCAAATTTGGTGTCAATTCGTCCAGTGGTTTTTGAGTTCTGTTAATCCCACAAATGAACATTACATTTTTATTTATATTATTATTACATCATTATATTACATTATATTATATTATTAGTACTATTATGTATTATATTATTATATTATTACTATTATATATTATATAACATCATTATATTACAAATTATTACATTATATTAATAGCTTGGAGTTATTTGAAGAAGGCATTGTTTGTGCTTCATGTTTAGTCTAGATCCAACATTGGCTGGGTTCAGTGGGTGCGTGTGAACTACAGCTCCCATATGCCAAGGATAATCACACACACACACACACCCCGAACCCACCTGTATGCATAGTTGGCCATGTTGGGTCTGTGTAGCAAGTTTGGTCCAGGTCCATCATTGGTGGGGTTCTGAATGCTCTCTGGAAGCAGAGTGAACTATAACTCCCATGTGAGTGGGTCAGTTCTCCCAAAATTCCTCCCCTATATTTTGTTGGTCATGGGAGGTCTGTGTGCCAGATGTGGTCCAGGTCCGTCATTCGTGGGGGTCGCAGAGGTCTCTGGAAGTGAATAAAGGTACTGCAAATCCCATCATGCATGTTCCGTCCTCCCCTAAACTGCACCGGGATGTAAAGTGGGTTATGGGGTGTCTGTGTGCCAAGTTTGTTATGCAGAGAGAGTTGAAAAAAGTAGGAAAGAGTTAAGGGAGAGATGGTGGGTAGGGGCATACAAATTCCACAACAACGGAGAGAGAAAGGAACACTGGGATGTGGTGCTCACTATAACCTGCAATGTCACTGGAGGGAGGGCCATTGGTGTCTCCTGCGTGGTGGATGTGATAGCTCTTTGTGGAAACGGGAGTCTGTCTGTGTAAGTGGAGACCTCCGCCACATACACACATACACATTTTCACTTTTATTATATGGATAGATAGAAGATAGATAGATTACTACTTTTCCCTTCTTCATTCTGTTCTCTCCTTTCTTTTCATTCCTTCCATTCTATTCCTTCATTTATCCCTTCCCTTCCTTCCATTCATTCTATTTCTTCTATCCCTTCCATTTCTATTCCTTCTTTTTTCTTTCCTTTTTATTCCTTCTTTTTTTCTATCACTTCATTCCCTTCCTTCCTTCTCTTTCTATTCTATTCCTTTTATTCATTCATTCTTCCTTCTTTCCTTTATTTCTATTCCTTTCTGTCCTTCCTTCCTTCTATTCCTTCCTTTCATTCTATCCCTTCTTTCCATTATTCTGTTCCTTCCTTTCCATTCTATTCCATCTTTCTTTCCTTTCATCCATTCTATTGCTTCCTTCCTTTTCTTCCTTCCATTTTATTCCTTTTCTTTCTATTCTATTCCTTCTATTCTTTCTTTCTGTTTGTTTCTTCCTTTCTATTCCTTCCCTTCCCTTCCTTCCATTTTATCCCTCCCTCCCTCCCTCCCTTCCTTCTTTCCTTTTCCTTCCTTCCTTCTATTCCTTTCCTTCCTTCCTTTCCATTTTATCCCTTGCTCCCTCCCTCCCTCCCTTCCTTTTCCTTCCTTCTATTCCTTTCCTTTCTTCCTTTCCATTTTATCCCTCCCTCCCTCCCTTTTCCTTCCTTCCTTCTATTCCTTTCCTTCCTTCCTTTTTATTTTATCCCTCCCTTCCTTCCTTCCTTCCTTCCTTCCTTCCTTCCTTCCTTCCTTCCTTCTATTCCTTTCCTTTCTTCCTTTCCATTTTATCCCTCCCTCCCTCCCTTCCTTTTCTTTCTATCTATTCCTTCTTTTCTTTCTTTCTTTCTTTTCCTTTCTTCTGTCTATTCCCTTCCTTCCTTCCTTCCTTTTATTTCTTCCTTCCCTTCCCTTCCAATTCTATTCCTTCCTTCCCTCCTTCCATACATTCTATACCTTCCTTCCTTTTATTCCTTCCTTCCTATTCCTCTCCTTCCTTCCTTTTCTTTCTATTCTATTCTGTCTTCTTTTTTCTATTCCCTTCTCTTCCTTTATTACTTCCTTTCCTTCTACCCCTTATTCTATTTCTTCCCTCCCTTCCCTTCTATTTTTCGTTCTTTCCCTCTCTCCCTCCTTCCTTCCTGCCTTCCTTTCTTTTCTTTCTATTCTACCTCGTCTATTCTTTCTTTCTATTCCTTTCTGTTCCTTTCTTCCTTCTATTCCTTCTTTCCCTTCCCTTCCTTTTCATTCTATTCCTCTTTCCTTTCCTTTATTCCATTCCTTCCTTCCTTTTATTCCTCTCCTTCCTTTCCTTTCCATTCTATTCCTTCCTTCCTTTTATTACTTCCATTCTGTTCCTTCTGTCCTTCCTTTTCTTTCTATTCTATCCCTTCCTTCCATTTTATCCCTTCTTGCCATCCTATTCCTTCTCTACTGTTCCTTCTTTCTTTCATTCCTCTTTTTCCTTTCCTTCCATTCCATTCCTTTCTTCTATCCCTTCCTTTCTATTCCTTTCGTTTTTTCCTTCCTTCTTTCCTTTAATTCTATTTCTTTCTTTTTTCTATTCTTTCTTTTCTTCCTTCTATTCCTTTTACTTCCTTCCTGTTCTATTTCTTCCTTCCTCTTATTCTTTCTTTTCATTACTTCCATTCTCTTTCTTTCCTTTTCTTTCTATTCCTTTCTTCCGCTTGATCTTTCCATCCTTGCTTTATTTCTTCCTTCTTTCTTTCTGTTCGATTCCTTCCTTCTTCCTATTCCTTCCATTTTATTCCTTCCTTTATCCCTTCTTTTTATTCATTCTATTCCATATTTTCATTCTATTCCTTCCTTCTATTCATTATTTCCATTTCTATTCCTTCTTTTTAATATCCCTTCATTTGTCTCTTTCTTTCCTTCTATTCCTTCCTTTCATTCATTCTAGTCATTCCTTTTTCATTCCTTCTTTTCTTCTATTCCTTCCTTTCCTTCCTTTTACTCCTCCTTTCTTTTCTTCCTTTCATTCATTCTAGTCATTCCTTCCTTTCTTCCCTCTATTCCTTCCTTTTATTCTATTCCTTCCTTCCCTCCTCTTTCTTTCTTTCTTTCTTTCTTTCTTTGCTTTTCTTTCTATTCCTTCTTTCTTTCTATTTCCTCCATTTTATCCATTTTTTCTCTACTATTCCTTCATTCTTTCCTTCTATTTCTTCTTTTCTTCTATTCCATTCCTTTTATTTCTTATTTCCATTTCTTCCATTCTGTTCCTTTCTTTCTTTTCTTTCCTCCCTTTCTTCCATTCTATTCCTTCTCTACTACCCATTCCTTCTTCTCCTCATTTTCTCCATTGTGTTCCTACTTTTCATGTATTCCTTCCTTCCTTCAATTATATTCATTCATTCCCTTTTCTTCCATTCTATTCTATCCATTCTTTCCTTCCTTTCCTCCAATATCTTTCCATTTCATTTTTCTTTTCTTCTATTCCATCCATCCTTTCTTCTCTCCTTTCCTTCTTTCCTTCCATTTTTCCATTTTATTCCTTCCTTTCTTCCATTTCTCCCTTCTATTCACTCCTTTAATTCATTCTATTACATTCTATTCCTTTTTTTCTTCTATCCCTTTCTTTCCTTCCTATTTTATTTATTTATTTATAATTTTTCTATCTTTCCTTTTTCATTCCTTCTCTACTATTCCTTTTTTAAAATTTAATTTATTTATTATTTAATTTGTATTTATTTGTTTGTTTATTTATTATTTGTTTCATTTATTTAATTTATTTATTATTTTTATGTTGTGTTTTATTTTACCATTTTATGTTTTTATTATATTATATTACATTATTTTTCTAGCTTCCTTCTTTACTATTCCTTTCTTTTTCTTTTTGTTTATATTTAATTATTTAATTTTATTTTACTCGTTTTGTTATTTTATGTTATTTATTTTATTTATTTTTCTAGCTTTCCTTTTCTATTCCTTCTCTGCTATTCCTTTCTTTTTCTTTTTGTTTAATTGTTTAATTATTTTATTATTTTATTATTTTATTTTATTTTACTTGTTTTGTTATTTTATGTTACTCTACTATTCCTTTCTTTTTATTTCATTTTTATTTAATTGTGTTATTTATTTATTTATTATTTTGTTAATTTTAAATGTTATTTATTCATTTATTTTTATGTATTTTATTTCTTTCTTTGTTTTATTTGTCTCGTTTATTTATTATTTTATTTGTTTATTTTATTTCATTTATTTTATTTCATTTTTTATGTTTTATCTTATTATTTAATCTTATTTATTTTTTATTTTATTTTGTTAGTTTTCTACCTTTCCTTTCCTACTCTTTCTTTCTTCTCTACTCTTCCTTTCTTTCCATTTATTCCCTCTATTCCTCCCTTCTTTTTTATTCTTTCTTCGCATCATGAGATGCTATTTAGATTTCCTTCTCTCTTCTCTTTTTCTCATTCTTCCTTGCTTTCATGCCTTCAGGGGTGAAGGAAGGTCACCGCTTCTTCTTCTCTTTCGTTCGTTTCGTTTCCTCATTCGTTCATTCGTTCGTTCTTCCTCTCAATCAATATCCTATTTATTTCCTTGAGACTTTCATTAACCCCGAGTGACATTTGCTGCTGACTGAGGGAGAAAAAAAAGAGGAAAAAAAGAACGAGAAAGAATCCAATTAGATGGAAAGAGAAAGAGAGAGGAGGAAGATATAATATAATATAATATAATATAATATAATATAATATAATATAATATAATATAATATAGAATAATTATAATATAATATAATATAATATAATATAGAATAATTATAATATAATATAATATAATATAATATAGAATAATTATAATTATAATATAATATAATATAATATAGAATAATTATAATATAATATAATATAATATAATATAATATAATTATAATATAATATAATATAATATAGAATAATTATAATATAATATAATATAATATAATATAGAATAATTATAATATAATATAATATAATATAGAATAATTATAATATAATATAATATAATATAATATAATATAATATAATATAGAATAATTATAATATAATATAATATAATATAGAATAATAATTGTAAGAATAATAACAAAAATAAAACTTTATTTATAACCCACCCTATCTCCCCGAGGAGATATTGATATTTATCTATTTTATATTATATTACACTATATTATATTAAATATTACATTATCTTGAACTAAACTATATTATATTTTATATCATATTATATTTATATTGAAATATATCAGTGTTTCTCAACCTGGGGGTCAGGACCCGGGGGGGAGGGGGGATCATGAAGAGGTATCAGAGGGGTCACCCAAGACCACTAGAAAACACAGTATTTTCTGTTGGTCATGGGAGTTCTGTGTGGGAAGTTTGGCTCAATTCTGTTGTTCAGAATGCTCTTTGATTGTAGGTGAACTATAAATCCCAACAACTACAACTCCCAAATGTCAAGGTCTATTTTCCCCAAACTCCACTGGTGTTCACATTTGGGCATATTGAGTATTCGTGCCAAGTTTGGTCCAGATCCATCACTGTTTGAGTCCACAATGCTCTCTGGATGTAGGTGAACTACAACTCCCAAACTCAAGGTCAATGCCCACCAAACCCTTGCAGTGGGTCATGGGAGTTCTGTGTGCCAAATATGGTTCAATTCCATCGTCGGTGGAGTTCAGAATGCTCTTTGATTGTAGGTGAACTATAAATCCCAGCAACTACAACTCCCAAATATCAAGGTCTATTTTCCCCAAACTCCACCGGTGTTCACATTTGGGCATATTGAGTATCCGTACCAAGTTTGGTCCAGATCCATCGTTGTTTGAGTCCACAATGCTCTCTGGATGAAGGTGAACTACAACTCCCAAACTCAAGGTCGATGCCCACCAAATCCTTGCAGTGAATCACGGGAGTTCTGTGTGCCAAGTATGGTTCAATTCCATCATCGGTGGAGTTCAGAATGCTCTTTTATTGTAGATGAACTATAAATCCCAGCAACGACAACTCCCAAATATCAAGGTCTATTTTCCCCAAACTCCACCAGTGTTCACATTTGGGCATATTGAGTATTCGTGCCAAGTTTGGTCCAGATCCATCATTGTTTCAGTCCACAATGCTCCCAAACTCAAGGTCAAAGCCCACCAAACCCTTGCAGTGGGTCATGGGAGTTCTGTGTGCCAAGTATGGTTCAATTCCATCGTCAGTGGAGTTCAGAATGCTCTTTTATTGTAGGTGAACTATAAATCCCAGCAACTACAACTCCCAAATGTCAAGGTCTATTTTCCCCAAACTCCACCGGTGTTCACATTTGGCCATATTGAGTATTCGTGCCAAGTTTGGTCCAGATCCATCGTTGTTTGAGTCCACAATGCTCTCTGGATGTAGGTGAACTACAACTCCCAAACTCAAGGTCAATGCCACCAAATCCTTGCAGTGGGTCATGGGAGTTCTGTGTGCCAAGTATGGTTCAATTCCATCGTCGGTGGAGTTCAGAATGCTGTTTGGTTGGAGGTGATCTATAAATCCCAGCAACTACAACTCCCAAATGACAAAATCAATCCCCGCCAACCCCACCAGTATTCAAATTTTGAGCGTATCAGGTATTTGTGCCAAATATTATACTGAATTATGTTATATGTATATATATAATATATCTTAATATTATTATATTACATTCCATTTATCTTGGGAACCCAGCGGTGCCCAGGTGATTTATAAAAAGGCATTGTGTGTTTCTCTAGATGCAGGGTGAACTACAAATCCCGCATGGGTGGCTCATAATCCCTCCTGTGTGTTATATTGCTCACCAGGGTTCTGTGTGCCAAGTTTGGTCCAGATCCGTCGTCAGCTGGGTTCAGTGCTTGTAGACGGCCAAGTCTCTCACACCAGAAGTGACTTGCAGTTTCTCAAGTTGCTCCTAACACAACAAAAAAAAGTGCTCTCTGGATAAAGGTGAACTGCAACACCCAAAACCAAGGTCAATTCCCCCAAACTCCTGCAGTATTTTCAGTTGCTCATGGGGCTTCCAGGTCCATTGTCAGTGGGGTCACAGACAGAGGCGGCCCTAGGTAATTTTCAACGGTAAGCAAACAGTATTTTGGTGCCCCCTCCAACCAATCATTGACATATATTTTCTGTTCGTCGTGGGAATTCTGTGTGTGTCATTGGTGAGGTTCAGAATACTCTTTGATTGTAGGTGAACTATAAATCCCAGCAACTACACCTTCCAAATGTCAAGGCCTACTCCCCCTCTCCCAAACTCCACCAGTGTTCACATTTGGGCATATTGGGTATCCGTGCCAAGTTTGGTCCAGATCCATCATTGCTTGAGCCCACAATGCTCTCTGGATGAAGGTGAACTACAACTTCAAAATTCAAGGTCAATGCCCACCAAACCCTTCCAGTATTTTCTCTTGATCATGGGAGTTCTGTGTGCCAAGTTTGGTTCAATTCCCTCATTGGTGGAGTTCAGAATGCTCTTTGTTTGTAGGTGAACTATACATCCCAGTAACTACAACTCGCATATGTCAAGTGCCCCTGGGCAAAATCAACTATACTGCAAATGCTTACTTTGCGTAATGGGTTGCCGAGGCTTCCCCCGGACTGCTAGGGCTGTTGTGAGCCAAGGGGGAGCTCCTCAAGTGGCGGTCGAGGGGCATTTACAGAGGCGCCTCTGCACCCCTGGCAAAAAAAAAAGTGTACTGCAACCGCTTACTTTGAGTAATGGACGAGCCGCCCCTGGTCACAGATTCTCTGCATGCAGGTGTGCTATAACTCCCATAAACCAATGTCATTGTCCCCCAAACTTCTCCAACATATTCTGTTGGCCATGGGGTGTCTGTGTGCCAAGTTTGGTCCAGGTTTACCATGCATGGGGGTCGCAGTGGTCTCTGGAAGTGAGTGAAGGTACTGCAAATCTCGTTTTCCATGGTCCATCCTCCCCCAAACTGCACTAGGATATAAACTGGGTCATGGGGGATATGTGTGCCAAATTTGGCCTTGGTCTGTCATTTGTGGGGGTTGCAGTAGTCTCTGAAAGGGAGTGGTACTGCAAATCCCATCGTCCATGGTCCATCCTCCACCAAACTGCACGAGGATGTACATTGGATCATGGGTGGTGTGTGTGCCAAGTTTGGTGCCAGTTTGTCATTGGTGTGGGTCTCAGTGGTCTCTGGAAGAGAATGAAGGTACTGCAAATCCCATTGTTCATGATCCATCCTCCCCCCAACCACACTCATGGGAGCTCTGTGTGCTAAGTTTAGTCCCAGTCCATCATTTGTGTTGCACGTCCTGGTGCGGCCGGAGGGAGGATGGACCATGGATGATGAGATTTACAGTATCTTCACTCACTTCCAGAGACCACTGTGACCCACACGCATGATGGACCTGGACCAAACTTGGCACACAGACTCCCCATGACCAACAGAACATAGTGGAGATGTTTGGGGGAAATTGTCTTTGATTTATGGGAGCTAGAGTTCACCCACCGACAATGGACCAGGGCCATACTTGGCACAGAGAAGCCCCACGATCAACTGATTCTACTCCAGGGGTTTCTGGGAATTGACCTTGATTTTGGGTGTTGTAGTTCCCCCTTATCCAGAAAGCATTGAACCCAGCCGACGTCAGATACGGACCAAATTTGGCACACAGACACAACGTGACCAACTTTGCATACAGGTGGGGTTTGGGGGTGATTGACCTTTGGTCTGGGAGTCGTAGTTCACCCTTATCCACAGAGCATTGAACCCATCCAATGCCGAATTTGAACCAAACCTGGCACACAAACCCAACATGGCCAACTGTGTATATATGTGGGGTTTGGAGGTGATTGCCCGTGAATCTGGGAGTTGTAGTTTACCCTTATCTAGAGGGCACTGAACCCAGCCAACACTGGATTTGGACCAAACTTGGCACACAGACCCAACATGGCCAACTGTGTATATATGTGGGGTTTGGGGGTGATTGCCCGTGAATCTGGGAGTTGCAGTTTACCCTTATCTAGAGGGCACCGAACCCAGCCAACACTGGATTTGGACCAAACTTGACACACAGACCCAACATGGCCAACTGTGTATATATGTGGGGTTTGGGGGTGATTGCCCATGAATCTGGGAGTTGTAGTTTACCCTTATCTAGAGGGCACTGAACCCAGCCAACACTGGATTTGGACCAAACTTGGCACACAGACCCAACATGGCCAACTGTGTATATATGTGGGGTTTGGAGGTGATTGCCCGTGAATCTGGGAGTTGTAGTTTACCCTTATCTAGAGGGCACTGAACCCAGCCAACACTGGATTTGGACCAAACTTGGCACACAGACCCAACATGGCCAACTGCGTATATATGTGGCGTTTGGAGGTGATTGCCCGTGAATCTGGGAGTTGTAGTTTACCCTTATCTAGAGGGCACTGAATCCAGCCAACACTGGATTTGGACCAAACTTGGCACATAGACCCAACATGGCCAACTGTGTATATATGTGGGGTTTGGAGGTGATTGCCCATGAATCTGGGAGTTGTAGTTTACCCTTATTTAGAGGGCACTGAACCCAGCCAACACTGGATTTGGACCAAACTTGGCACACAGACCCAAAATGGCCAACTGTGTATATATGTGGGGTTTGGAGGTGATTGCCCATGAATCTGGGAGTTGTAGTTTACCCTTATCTAGAGGGCACTGAACCCACCCAACACTGGATTTGGACCAAACTTGGCACACAGACCCAACATGGCCTACTGTGTATATATGTATGGTTTGGAGGTGATTGCCCATGAATCTGGGAGTTGTAGTTTACCCTTATTTAGAGGGCACTGAACCCAGCCAACACTGGATTTGGACCAAACTTGGCACACAGACCCAACATGGTCAACTGTGCATACAGGCTGGATTTGGAGGTGATTGACCTCTGATCTGGGAACTGTAGTTCACCCTTATCCAGACAGCATTGAACTCAGCTGATGTTGGATCTGGACCAAACATGGCACACATACCCAATATGGCCAACTGTGCATACAGGCAGGGTTTGGGGGTAATTGCCCTGCAAATCTGGGAGTTGTAGTTTATCTGCATCCAGAGATCACAGAACCTAGTCGACGATGGACCTGGGCCAAACTTGGCATGCAAAACCCTGATGATGAACAGAACATACTGGACAGGTTTAGAGGGGACTGACCCTCCCGCATGGGAGTTGTAGTTCACCCTGCATCCAGAGAGCTTTCCGAATCCCACCAGTGGGAAACCTGGACCAAACTTGGCACACAGAACACCAGTAACCAATAGAAAATACTGGAGAGGGTTGGAGCGGACTGACCCACCCACCTGGGGGTTTTAGTTTACCCTACATCCAGAGAAGAGCACTGAAACCAGCCGACAACGAATCTCATCGTCCTTGTTCCATCCTCCCCCCAGCCATACCAAGACATAAAGTGGGTCATGGAGGCTCTGTGTGCCAAGTTTAGTCCTGATCCGTCATTTCTATCACACATCCTGGTGTGGTTTGGGAGAGGATGGAGCATGGATGATGGGATTTGCAGTACCCTCATGCACTTCCAGAGACCACTGCGACCCCCACGCATGATGGACCTGGACCAAACTTGGCACACAGACCCAACATGGCCAACTTTAAATACTGGCAGAATTTGGGGGTGATTGACCCACAATTTTGGGAAATTGTAGTTCTCTTTACTTTTCTCTTTATTTATTCATGTATTCCCTTTTTTTCTATTCTTCTATCTATTCATTTTTTTTCTTTTCCCCCTCTTCTATCATCTCCCTCCCTCTCCCCCTCTCCCTCTCCCTCCCTCTCTCTCTTCCTCTAAGAAATAAAGAAAAGGAAGGAAGGAAGAAATACAGCTGAAGAAGGTAATGAGAAAATGTCAGAAAGGAGGACAGGAGAAGAAAAACGACGGAACAAGAGGAAGAGCGAGTATTGATCCAAGGCAGAGAAAGGAATAAATAAGGAAGGAACGAGATAAATGGATGGAAAGGAAGGAAGGAAGGGGAAAATAGAAGGAGGGAGAGAAATAGGTGGATAGATAGATAAATAAATAAATAGATAGATAAAAAGGAGAGAGATATATAAATAGAGAGATAGAAAGTAGGAAGGAAGGTAGATGGATCCAAAGGATAGATATAGAAAAAGAAAGAAAAAAGAGACAGATAGATATAGATAAGGATAGAGATGGATGGATGGACAGATAGATAGACAGATAGAATAATTGATAGATGGACAGAAATACATAAAGATATAATAGATAAATATAATAGATAGATAGATAGATAGATAGATAGATATAGATATAATAGATAGATAATAGATAGAATAGATAGATATAATAGATAGATAGATAGATAGATAGATAGATAGATAGATAGAGATAGATGATAGATAGATAGATGAATAGATAGATAAATAGATAGATATAATTGATAGATATAATAGATATAGATAGAAAAAATAGATTGATAGACATAATAGATAGATATTATAGATAGATAGATAGATAGATAGATAAGATAGATATAGATAGAAAAAATAGATAGATAGATTGATATAATAGATAGATATTATAGATAGAGATGGATAGATAGAAATCTATATAAATAAAAATGTAATGTTCGTTTGTGGGATTAACAGAACTCAAAAACCACTGGACGAATTGGCACCAAATTTGGACACAAGACACCTAACAACCCAATGTATGTCCTTAACTCAAAAAAAATATATGATTTTGTCATTTGGGAGTTGTAGTTGCTGGGATTTATAGTTCACCTATAAACAGAGAGCATTCTGAACTCCACCAATGATGGAATTGAACCAAACGTGGCACACAGAATTCCCATGACCGAAAGAAAACACTAGAAGGGTTTGGTGGGCATTGACGTTGAGTTTTGGGAGTTGTAGTACACCTACACCCAGAGAGCACTGTGGTCTCAAACAAGGATGGATCTGGACCAAACTCCATCTGTGTGCATATTTGGGCGTATTGTGTGCTTGTGCCAAGTTTGGCCCAGATCCATCATTGTTTGAGTCCACAGTGCTCTCTGGATGTAGGTGAACTACAACTCCCAAACTGAAGGTCAATGCCCACCAAACCCTTCCAGTATTTTCTGTTGGTCAGGGGAGTTCTGTGTTCCAAGTTTAGTTCAATTCCATCGTTGGTGGAGTTCAGAATGCTCTTTGATTGTAGGTGAACTATAAATCCCAAATGAGAAAATCATAAAATTTTGAGTGATGATCACTCCTTGTGTAGTGAGACGTTTTGTTGCCAAATTTGGTGTGATTTCGTTCATTGGTTCTTTTGTTTTTAAGGTACTCATTACGCACAGAACATTTTTATATATATGGAATAGATATAAATATAGATAATGATCAATAATAATAGATAATAATAGAGGAGGGAGCAAGCTTGTTTTCTGCTTCCTTGGAGACTAGGACGCGGAACAATGGCTTCAAACTACAAGAGAGGAGATTCCATCTGAACATTAGGAAGAACTTCCTGACTGTGAGAGCCGTTCAGCAGTGGAACTCTCTGCCCCGGAGTGTGGTGGAGGCTCCTTCTTTGGAAGCTTTTAAGCAGAGGCTGGATGGCCATTTGTCAGGGGTGATTTGAATGCAATATTCCTGCTTCTTGGCAGGGGGTTGGACTGGATGGCCCATGAGGTCTCTTCCAACTCTTTGATTCTATATAACAGATAGATCAATATATTGTCGAAGGCTTTCATGGCTGGAATCACTGGGTTGTTGTAGGTTTTTTCGGGCTATATGACCATGTTCTAGAGGCATTCTCTCCTGACGTTTCGCCTGCATCTGTGGCAAGAGGTAGTGAGGTCTGTTGGAACTAGGAAAATAGGTTTATATATCTGTGGAAAGACCAGGGTGGGACAAAGGACTCTTGTCTGCTGGAGCTAGGTGTGAATGTTTCAACTGACCACCTTGATTAGCATTTGATAGCCTGGCTGAGCCTGGGGGAATCCTTTGTTGAGAGGTGATTAGATGTCCCTGATTGTTTTCCCTCTGCTGTTTTTCTGTTTTAGAGTTTTTTTTAATACTGGTAGCCAGATTTTGTCCATTTTCATGGTTTCCTCCTTTCTGTTGAAATTGTCCACATGCTTGATAGATCAATAATCTCTTTTTTCTCTTCTTTCCTTCGTTTCTCTTCCTTTTTTCTTTTCTCTTCCCTCCAATTCCTTTTTATGCAAATGACTCCCTCACTTGCATAAATGCCTCCCTCATTTGCATAAAGAGAGAGCAAGAGCAAATGAAAAGGTGAAGTGATGATGGAAATCCAATCTCACCTTCCTGAATTATTATTAGGCTTAAATGCAAATAATAAAGTTAAATTATGCCGTTTCATTGGAGGAAAGAAGGGGGGGGGAATATTCGAATGAGATCAAATAATAATAATAAAATATTAAACTATCAGGAAGTAATAACATTAATAAAATGTTTAAAATATAATAAAATCATAAAAATAAAAATATTAAAATATAGTAAAATATAACAATAACATAATTAAAATATTAAAATATAGTAAAATCATTTCATGGTTATTTTATTATTTTTATGTAATATATAAAATATATAAAATATATAGGTATATAAAATATAAAATATATAAAATATTTAAAATATATAAAATATAAATTTTTAATTTTATATAAAATATAAAATATGTATATAAAATATGTATATAAAATATAAAATATATAAAATATATTTTATTATTTTATGAAATGAAGCCTAATAGGGAAAATAAAAATAATCAAGATATTAAAAATATATAATCAAAATAATTAAAATATTATATAACAATAGAGTGAAATATTATATAACAATAGAGTGAAACAAAATATAATATTATAACATAATATAGAATATCTGTGTATGTGGCGGAGGTGTCCACTTGCACAGACAGCCTCCCGCTTCCACAAAGAGCTATAACCCACCAAGTTTGGTCCAGGTCTCTCATTGGTGGGATTCAGAAAGCTCTCTAGATGCAGGGTGAACTACAACTCCCATGTGGGCGGGTCAGATCTCCCCTAAAGGACATTGCAGGCTACAACGGGTGCCATGAACATGTCTCCCAACCTCTGCCAATGTCCTCCACACACACCAATCTGCCCACCATCCAAATGAAGACTTTCATTCCAGATTTTCTGTGTTTCCTCCACCACAGGCATCCCAGGGTTCCTTTCTCTCTCCATTGGTGTGTAATTTGCATGATTCCTGCCTGCTGCCTCTCCCTTAACCCTTTCCTATGGTGCACAGCAAACAGAGAGGAATTGATCAGCAACTGAACATACTGGAGGGGTGGAAGTTGTAGTTCACCCTGCATCAAGACAGAGCACTGTGACTCCCACAAACAATAGAACTGGACCACATTTGGCACACAGGACCCTCATGATCAATGCAAAATCCTGGAGAGGTTTGGGAGGAATTCATTTTGATTTATAGGAGTTGTAGGTACTGAGATTTATAGTTCACCTTCAATCAAAGAGCACTTTGAACCCAACCAAGGATGGACCTGCAACTAACTTGGGACACAGAACCCCCATTTATTTATCGTGTCATCAGCAACCATACCATTGTATTACATTTCTAACAGAACAAAACAAACACACAGATTTAAAAAAAAATAGATTTTGCAAACTTGGTAGTTGATTAAATGTCTTTTGACCAGTATCTGGCCACTTGGAGTACTTCTGGTGTTGCCGCAAGAAGGTCCTCCATGGTGCATGTGGCAGGGCTCAGGTTGCATTGCAGCAGGTGGTCTGTGGTTTGCTCTTCTCCACACTCGCATGTCGAGGATTCCACTTTGTAGCCCCATTTCTGAAGGTTGGCTCTGCATCTCGTGGTGCCAGAGCGCAATCTGTTCAGCGCCTTCCAAGTCGCCCAGTCCTCTGTGTGCCCAGGAGGGAGTCTCTCATCTGGTATCACTCATGGATTGAGGTGCTGGGTTTGGGCCTGCCACTTTTGGACTCTCGCTTGCTGAGGTGTTCCAGCGAGTGTCTCTGTAGATCTAAGAAAACTATGTCTTGATTTAAATCGGTGACGTGTTGGCTGATGCCCAAACAAGGGATGAGCTGGAGATGTCTCTGCCTTGGTCCTTTCACTATTGGCTGCTACTTCCCGGCGGATGTCAGGTGGTGCAATACCGGCTAAACAGTGTAATTTCTCCAGTGGTGTAGGGCGCAGACACCCCGTGATAATGCGGCATGTCTCATTAAGAGCCACATCTACTGTTTTAGCGTGGTGAGATGTGTTCCACACTGGGCATGCGTACTCAGCAGCAGAGTAGCATAGCACAACGGCAGATGTCTTCACTGTGTCTGGTTGTGATCCCCAGGTTGTAACAGTCAGCTTTCGTAAGATGTTGTTTCTAGCGCCCACTTTTTGCTTGATATTCAGGCAGTGCTTCTTATAGGTCAGAGCACGGTCCAGAGTGACTCCCAGGTATTTGGGTGCGCTGCAATGCTCCAGTGGGATTCCTTCCCAGGTAATCCTCAGAGCTCGGGATGCTTGTATGTTCTTGAGATGAAAGGCGCATGTCTGTGTTTTAGATGGGTTGGGGATCAGCTGGTTTTCCCTGTAGTAGGCAGTAAGAGCACCTAGAGCTTCGGAGAGCTTCTGTTCAACCTTCTTAAAGCTCCCTGCTTGAGCGGTGATGGCACGATCATCAGCATAGATGAAACTCTCTGTCCCTTGTGGCAGTGGCTGGTCATTTATGTAGATGTTGAACATGGATGGAGCAAGCACACTCCCCTGAGGCAGGCCGTTCTTCTGTTTCCGCCATCTGCTTCTCTGGCCCTGGAACTCAACAAAAAAGCTCCTGTTTTGTAGCAGGTTTCCTATGAGGTGGGTGAGGTGGTCGTCCTTTGTGATATTATACATTTTTCTCAGGAGGAGGAGGCGGTGGTTCACAGTATCATAAGCCGCTGACAGGTCTATGAACACAGCTCCTCTGATCTGCTGCCTTTCAAAGCCATCTTCTATGTGCTGAGTCAGGTTCAGCACTTGCGATGTGCAGCTTTTGCCTTTTCTGAAGCCAGCTTGCTGTGGGATCAGGCAGGGGTCTATAGTTTCTATAATTCTATGCAAAATAAGTCTCTCCAGAACTTTGTAGAGGTGGCACAACAGGGAGATTGGTCTATAGCTTTTTGGGTCATTACGGTCTTTGCCTGGCTTCAAGATAGCTTCAAGAACCCCCATGACCATCAAAAAATACTGGAGGTCTTTGGGTGGATTTATAGGAGTTGTAGTTCACCTACATCCAGAGAGCACTGTGAACCCAAACAATGATACTTTGTATGTATGTAGGTATGTATGTGTGCATGGCCACTTGTATGGAACCAAAGTGTGGCCACTTCCACAGGTCACTGCAACTCCCACGAATGATGGACCTGGACCAAACTTGACAAACAGACCCCCCCCCCCCAAATGATCCACTTTACACCCTGCTGTGTTATGGGGGAGAATTGACAATGGATGATGGGATTTGCAGTACCTTCATCCACATGCAAAGACTACTGTGACCTCCACAAATGACAGACCTTGACCAAACTTCGGACAGAGACTCTCTATTACTTACTTGACATCCTGGTGACACTGGGGAGAAGATGGATCACATACTATGGTATTTGCAGTATTTTCACCCACTTCCAGACAACACTGCAACCCCCATGCATGACGGTCCTGGACCAAACTTGGCACACAGACCCCCATGACCAAATAAACATACTGAGGGGATTGGGGGGAATTGATCTTGATTTCAGACAGTTGTAGTTCATCCTTATCAAGAGCCAATGTCAGATCTGGACCAAACTTGGCACACAGACCCAACATGGTTAACTGTGAATACTGGCGGGGTTTGGGAGTGATTGTCCTTGGATCAGGGAGTTGTAGTTCACCCTTATCCAGAGAGTGGACACCTATGCCACATATACATTTTCACATTTATTATTTGTAGAGATTATATTATCATTTCACTCAATTTCATTTTATATTTTGTATTTGTCATTTAGTATATTGCACCTATTTTTATTTTATTTTGTTATATTTTTATTTTGTTATATTTTTTATTATTTCTTTTATTTCATTATTTCATTAATTTTTTATAATTATGTTTTATTATTTTATTGTTATATGTTCCATTATATTATATTATATTATATTATTGTTTCTCTCAATTTCATTGTTGTATATTTTATTTTCATTTTATTATTTTAGCTCATAATTTCATTCTATTTTATTTTTATATTATTTTTATTATATTATTATTTCACTCAATTTCATTAGTGTATATTTTATTTTCATTTTATTATTTCATTTCACAATTTCATTATATTTTATTTTTATATTATTTTATTATATTATTATTTCACTCAATTTCATTATTTTATATTTTATTTTCATTTTATTATTTTATTTCACAATTTCATTATATTTTATTTTTATATTATTTTTAAATTATATTATTATTTCACTCAATTTCATTATTTTATATTTTATTTTCATTTTATTATTTCATTTCACAATTTCATTATATTTTATTTTTATATTATTTTATTATATTATTATTTCACTCAATTTCATTATTTTATATTTTATTTTCATTTTATTATTTTATTTCACAATTTCATTATATTTTATTTTTATATTATTTTTAAATTATATTATTATTTCACTCAATTTCATTATTTTATATTTTATATTAATTTTATTATTTAATATTTTATTTTTTATTTTATTTTTAAATTATATTATTATTTCACTCAATTTCATTATTTTATATTTTATATTAATTTTATTATTTAATATTTTATTTTTTATTTTATTGTATATGATATTATTATTTCACTCAATTGGATTATTTTATATTATATTTATTATAGTATTTATTATTTTTTTATTTTTTTATTATTCTATTTCCCGTTGGTTCTTTTTTGGTACGTATAAAAAGAAAGGAAGAAAGATGGATGGATGTCTGCAAAGAGGAAAATGACAAGAGAAGAGAGGAAAGATGATGGATCGGCAACATCAAGCGGCAGCTG
This sequence comes from Anolis sagrei, assembly GCF_037176765.1. Classification (NCBI taxonomy): domain Eukaryota; kingdom Metazoa; phylum Chordata; class Lepidosauria; order Squamata; family Anolidae; genus Anolis; species Anolis sagrei. Next base: position 60,638,401 of record NC_090034.1, on the reverse strand, counting down.
AAGGACAAAACTGCTTTTAATAAGATATAGATATATATCTCCATATTTCATTTAATATACTGGCCTTGAAATGAAGAATTATTTTATATTAGAATTTATTTGGGTCCCCCTAAAGATCATCTAGACTCACCTGGCATTCATTCTTATGAAAATAATGATAATGATAATAATCTATGTATATAATAAAAGTCAGTGTTTGTATGCGGTGGATGGAAGTGCAGTGGACCGAAGTGCGGCGGACGGAGGGCGGTGTATGTGCCAGCTTTCTGATTGGCTGCCACTGTGGTACTATTTGCATATGGTCTCTGATTGGCCAGCCTGAAAGTTCCAAGATTCTGAGGTGACAAGAGAGTAGAAAAAAAGGCCTTAGGCTGTGTCAGAAAATTACCAATACAGACCAAACTTGGCACACAGAGCCCCCATGACCCACTCTACATCCTCCTACAGTTTGGAGGAGGATAGACCATGGATGATGGGACTAGCAGTACCATCACTCACTTTCTGAGACCTCTGTGAACCTCATCCAATGACTGATCTAAACCAAACTTGGCACACAGAGCCCCCATGACCCAGTCTACATCCTGCTGCGCTTGGAGGAGGGTGGACCATGGATGATGGGACTTGGCAGTACCTTCACTCACTTCCTGAGACCACAGCAACATTCATCCAATTACCAATGAAGACCAAACTTGGCATATGGTCTCTGATTGGCCAGCCTGAAAGTTCCAAGATTCTGAGGTGACAAGAGAGCAGAGAAAAAGGCCTTAGGCTGTGTCAGAAAATTACCAATACAGACCAAACTTGGCACACAGAGCCCCCATGACCCACTCTACATCTTACTGCAGTTTGGAGGAGGATGGACCATGGATGATGGGACTTGCAGTACCTTAACTCACTTTCTGAGACCTCTGTGACCTTCATCCAATGACTGATCAAGACCAAACTTGGCACATAGACCTCTCATGACCCACTTTACACCCTGGTGTGGTTTGGCCAGGGATGGATTATGGGACTTAAAGTACCTTCACTCAATCCCTGAGACCACTGCAAACCTCATCCAATTACCGATAAAGACCAAACTTGACACACTGAGTCTCCATGACTCACTCTACATCCTCCTACAGTTTGGAGGAGGATGCACCATGGACGATGGGACTTACAATGCCTACACTCCCTTCCTGAAACCATTACAACTGCCAACAATGATGGATCAGGACCACAATTCACACAGAGAGCCCACATGACCCACTGGTTCGGTTTGGAAGAATTTGGAGATGGATGATGGAACTTGCAGTAACTTCATTCACTTCCTGAGACCACTGAGACCCTCGCCAATGACTGATCATTACCAAACTTGGCACACATGATCCACTCTACATCCTGGTGTACTTTCGAGGAGGACAGACCATGGATGATGGGACTTCAAGTACCTCCACTCACTTCCCAAGACTGCTGCAACCCTCATCTAATGAGCGATCAAGACCAAACTTGGCACAAAGAGCCCCCATGAGCCACTCCACATCCTGGTTCTGTTTGGAGGAGGACGGACGATGGATAATGGGACATGCAGTACTTTCCCTTGACAGTACCTTCCTGAGACCTGAGCAACCCTCATGTAATAATCGATCAAGACCAAACCTGACACACAGAGACCCCATGAGCCACTCTACATCCCGGTGCTGTTGAGAGGAGGATGGACTATGGATGATGGGACTTGTAGTACCTTCACTCACTTCCTGATACCACAGGAAGTGAGTATTTGATATTCAACCAAATACCAATAAAGACCAAACTTGACATAGAGAGCCCCCATGGCCAACTCAACATTCTGGTGAGGTTTGGGGGAGAACAGACTATGGATGATGGGACTCCACTCACTTCCCAAGACTTCTGCAACACTCATCTAATGACCAATCAAGACCAAACTTGGCACACAGAGCCCCCATGACCTATTCTCCATCCTGGAGCAGTTTGGAGGAGGATAGACCACAGATGATGGGACTCACAGTACCTTCACTAACTTCCTGAGACCACTGTGAGCCATATAAATAACTGATAAAGACCAACCTTGATACACAATTCCTTTCTCAAATAACCCGGGCAGCGCCGGGTCCCCAAGCTAGTATATAATATATATATATATATATATGTAATTGAATAGTAACAATTATCATATAATAAAGTTGAAAGGGACAGCCTAAAAGGTCATATAGACTGACTCCCATTCTCATTATATATAATAAAATAATAATAATAATAATAATAATAATAATAATATAATAGAGTTGGAAGGGGAGCCCTAAAGGTCATCTAGATTGATTCCCAATCTCCTATGAATACATATAATAATAATAATATAATGTAATGATACGATGATAATAATAATATAGTTGGGGAAAATAAAGATGTCGCTATGGCAACGCTTAATCATCACACTTTCCCTTGCGGTTCGTTAGTGCTAACGAGCCGAGCTCACCTGATTAAATTAAATAGCAAAAGGGATGACTGACTGAATGAGGTTCTATTTTGGGAATGAATATATATATATATATCTGCATTTTAATTTTAATTGCAGATTGATGGCACAACGAACGAAAAACCAACGAATAAAGGAATACACGAATGAATGAAACTGGCCGTCAATCTCTCTCTTTATATGTTTTAATATTATTTGATTAATATATTATTATTATTATTATTATTATTATTATACATTTTATTAATATGTGTGGTCCCAATTCATCATTGGTTGAGTTCACAGTGCTCTCTGGTTGGAGGTGAACTACAACTCCTATAAACCAAAGTCAATTTCCCTCAAACCTGGTCATGGGGGTTCTGTGTGCCAAATGTGGCCCAGGTCTATTGTCAGTGGGGGTCAGGTCAGAGTGCTCTGCCTTGATGCAGGGTGAACTATAACTTCCATCCTGTGGAGGTAGACCCGCAAACTCCTCCAGTCTGTTCAATTGCTCATCAATTCCTCTTTCTTTGCTGTGTGCCGTCGGAAAGGGTTAAAGGAGAGGCAGTGGGCGGGGTCTTGCAAATTCCACACCAATTAAGAGAGAAAGGAACCCTGGGATGCCTGTGGTGGAGGAAACACAGAAAATCTATTTGCTGTGCAGTACAGGAAAGGTTAGGAAAGGGTTAAGGGAGAGGTAGCGGGCGGGAATCATGCAAATTACACACCAATGGAGAGAGAAAGGAACCCTGGGATGCCCGTAGTGGAGGAAACACAGAAAATCTGTTTGCTGTGCAGCATAGGAAAGGTTAGGAAAGGGTTAAGGGAGAGGCAGCGGGCGGGGATCATGCAAATTCCACACCAATGGAGAGAGAAAGGAACCCTGGGATGCCTGTAGTGGAGGAAACACAGAAAATCTGTTTGCTGTGCAGCATAGGAAAGGTTAGGAAAGGGTTAAGGGAGAGGCAGCCGGCGGGAATCATGCAAATTCCACACCAATGGAGAGAGAAAGGAACCCTGGGATGCCTGTGGTGGAGGAAACACAGAAAATCTGGGATGTGGCGCTCACTATAACCAGTCCTTGGAGGGAGGGCCATTGGTGTCTCCTGCATAGTGGGAGTTATAACTGTGGAGGCGGAACATCCCAGCCATATACACACATACATATTTTGTCATTCATCATGTGAATAGATAGATAGAAGATAGACAATTATTATTATTATTATTATTAAATATTGTATTATATGTATTTTTATTACTATTAATATATATAATATTTTTATAATATTTTATTACTATTCATTTTGTATTCATATATGGTTTTACTGTATGTGTACGTTTTGTATGTTTTGCATGTTTTGATATTCATTTAACTATATATTTTATTATTATATATAACTATATATAGTTATTGTTTGACATTTTATTTAATTTATTATTTTGTTACTATTTTATATACAATATTTTGACTACTACTCATTTAATTTAACTATATATTTGGTTATTATTCAATATTTTATGATATATATTATTTTTATTACTATTAATATATATGAATTTAACAATATAACTTATTATTGTTGTTATTTTTAATTATATATTATTATAAAATATTTTATTCTATATATTATTTTATTACTATTAATACACGTATTGTATTGCTATTTGTTTAAATATATAATTAAATAGTTTATTACATAAATTATTTTTACTATTAATTTAATTATAGATATTATTATAATTAAATATTTTATTCTATATATTATTTTACTACTATTAATACACGTATTGTATAAATTTGTTTAAATATATATATATATAATTAAATAGTTTATTATATAAATTATTTTTACTATTAATTTAATTATGTATATTATTATAATTAAATATTTTATTCTATATATTATTGTATTACTAATAATACACGTATTGTATTACTATTTGTTTAAATATATATATATAATTAAATAGTTTATTACATAAATTATTTTTACTATTAATTTAATTATATATATTATTATAATTAAACAGTTTATTACATAAATTATTTTTACTATTAATTTAATTATATATATTATTATAATTAAACAGTTTATTACATAAATTATTTTTACTATTAATTTAATTATCTATATTATTATAATTAAATATTTTATTCTATATATTATTTTATTACCATTAATTTAATATAACTCTATATTAATATTAAATATTTTGTTATATATTATATATTATATTATATATTATTGTTCAATATCTAATATTCAATTTCACAAACTTTGTAGTTTATGGCTTTTCAATAAATCTCAAACCCACGCATACATTTAAGCCTCATTTGAATGCGATTTGCATAACACGCCTGACCCGCTTAAACACACACCGGTTCATGAATTTTTATGGGGTTATGCAAATCCGACATGCAAAACGGCACCTCATTTGCATATTTATATATATAGAGAGAGAGAGAGAGAGACAGATGCAAGTCATGGCTTCTTTTTTCCACCTTTTAAAAGAAAGGAATATATTATTTAAAGAAATTCAATTAATTTCCTATCTATTCCCTTCCTAAAGGCTATCTAGACTGACCCCGTTCTCTCATAAAGCAATGTGTATGTGTGTATGTAGCTGAGATGTCCACTTACACAGACAGCCTCCCACCTCCACAAACAGGCTATACCCATTATACCCAAATTGGAATAATGGGGGGGTTTGGGAGAGTTTGACCTTGCTTTTTGGGAGTTGTAGTTCACCTTCAACCAGAAACACCGTGACCCCCACCAATGATGGACCTGAATGAAACTTGGCACACATACCCGATATGTTGAAATTTGATTACTGGAGGGGTTTGGGGAGAACTGACCTTCCTTTCTGGGAGTTGTAGTTCACCTACAACTAGAGAAATTGTGACCACCACCGACAATAGACTGGGACCCAACTTCACACACAAAACCCCCATGACCAACTGATCCTACTGGAGGGATCTCACCATAGTGGGAGCTGTAGTTCATCCTGCATCCAGAGTGCACAAGGACTCCACCAATGATACATCTAGAGAGCAAACTTGCCCAACATAACATACTTTTGAAAGCACTGATGGAGTTTCAGGGGGTGAACCTGGTATGATGTGAGTTGTAGTTCACCCACAACCTTAGCATTTTGTGCAATTAAAGAATCAACTTTTTCAAATAACCCAGGTGCTCAAGCTAGTAAAATAATAATAATAATAATAATAATAATAATAATAATAATAATACAGTAATAATAAGGGTCATTAAGCCTGATCCCATTCTATTATAAAGGAATATAATAATAATAATAATAATAATTTATAATAAGAATATAATAATAATAATAATAATAATAATAATAATATAATGTTGGAAGGGGTCCCTAAAGATCATCTAGTCTAATCCCATTCTCTTAGAAAAGAAAATAATAATATTATTATTATTAATAATATATATAATAATATATAGTTAGAAGGGGATCCCTAAAGGTCATCTAGCCTGTCCCCATTCTCTTAGTAAAGAAAATAATAATAATATTATTATTAATAATATATATAATAATATATAGTTAGAAGGGGATCCCTAAAGGTCATCTAGTCTAATCCCATCACACACACACACACACACACACACACACACATATATAATAAAATAATGGAAGGGCCCCTAAAGATCATCTAGTCTGTCCCCATTCTCTTAGAAAAGAAAATAATAATAATTTATATATATATATATATATATATATATATATATAGTTAGAAGGGGATCCATAAAGGTCATCTAGTCTAATCTCATTATACACACACACACACACACACACACAATAAAATGATGGAAGGGTCCCTAAAGATCATCTAGTCTGTCCCCATTCTCTTAGAAAAGAAAATAATAATAATATTATTAATAATATATATAATAATATATAGTTAGAAGGGGATCCATAAAGGTCATCTAGTCTAATCCCATTATACACACACACACGCGCGCACACATATAATAAAATGATGGAAGGTCCCCCAAAGATCATCTAGTCTTTCCCCATTCTCTTAGAAAGGAAAATAATAATAATAATAATAATATTAATAATATATATATTAATATATAGTTAGAAGGGGATCCCTAAAGGTCATCTAGTCTAATCCCACTATACACACACACATATAATAAAATGATGGAAGGGTCCCTAAAGATCATCTAGTCTATCCCCATTCTCTTAGAAAAGAAAATAATAATAATATTATTAATAATATATGTAATAATATATAGTTAGAAGGGGAACCCTAAAGGTCATCTAGTCTAATCCCATTATACACACACACACATAATACAATGATGGAAGGGTCCCTAAAGATAATCTAGTCTGTCCCCATTCTCTTAGAAAGGAAATTAATAATATTATTATTAATAATATATACAATAATATATAGTTAGAAGGGGATCCCTAACGGTCATCTAGTCTAATCCCATTATACACACACACACATAATAAAATGATGAAAGGGCCCCTAAAGATCATCTAGTCTGTCCCCATTCTCTTAGAAAGGAAAATAATAATAACATTATTAATAATATATATAATAATATATAGTTAGAAGGGGATCCCTAAAGGTCATCTAGACTGACCCCATTCTCTTCGAAAGGATAATAATAATATAAAATAAAATAATTATATACAAAATAATTATATTATATTATTATATATTATTATATCATTTATTATTGTTATTATATAATATCCTTCTTTCCTCTTTCTTGATTCTCCTCTATCCCTCCCTTTCTCCATTCCTCCCTTCCCTCCTCCCTCCTCCTCCTCCTCCTTCTTCTTCGTCTTCTTCCAATTAAAAGGCCATTTCCTCATTTGCCGCAGCATTAAGCGCCTATTAAATTCCCATCCCAGGCATTAGCATATCGGCCTCCGAATCCCATTACAGCCAATTAGGCTGCCTTCACTCGCTCGTTAGTGGGATTTCCCAGCAGGTTGGTTGTGTTTCCTTCGTTAGGAAGCAAACAGCATCACAATTGGATTATATTCAGATTTACATATATGTAAATTATGAAATAGAGGAGTTGAGTCAATGGTCAACGTCACTGAGTCAATGGTCAATCCCACTGGGTCAATCGTCAATGCAAGGAACAATACCATTGAGTCAATGGTCAACATTTTTGAGTCAATGGTCTATACAAGGATCAATTCCATTGAGTCAATGGTCAACTCAAGGGTCAATGGTCAATGTTATTGACTCAATGGTCAATGCAAGGGTCAATCCCATTGAGTCAATGGTCAACTCAAGAGTCAGTGGTCAATGTTATTGACTCAATCGTCAATGCAAGGGTCAATCCCATTGAGTCAATGGTCAACTCAAGAGTCAGTGGTCAATGTTATTGACTCAGTGGTCAATGCAAGGATCAATACCATTGAGTCAATGGTCAACTCAAGAGTCAGTGGTCAACCTTATTGAGTCAATGGTCGATGCAAGGGTCAATCCCATTGAGTCAATGGTCATTATCATTAAGTCAATGGCTAACCCAAGGGTCAATGTAAGGGTCAATGGTCAATGGTCAACTCGAGGGTCAATCCCATCAAGTCAATAATAAATGTCATTGAGTCAATGGTCTACCCAGGCATCAATCTCATTGAGTCAATGGTCTACGTCATTGAGTCAATGGTTAACCAAAGGATCAATCCCAACAAATCAATGGTCTATGTCATTGAGTCAGTGATCAACATCACTGAGTCAATGGTCAATGTCATTGAATCAATGCTGAATTCAAAAGACAATGGTCAACTCAAGAGTCAATGGTCAATGGACTAGAGTGCCGTTGGAGTTAAAATCAGAGTGTCTCTGACCAAGCATGGGCTAGAGCCTCTATTAAGGCCTACTCTGTGACTTTGAGGGCATCTAGGAAAGTTTTCTTTACTGCCCGTATTGCGTCTGCAACCGTTGGAGCAAGGGTTTATGCTGCTGAATTTTGGCCCTTGTGTTTTAACAACTTTTGACGTGATCCTTATCAGCACTTTATTGCCATTTAACTGATCTTATTCATTATTAACTCTTGATGTGGTCTCCTTCCAGCACTTTAACTCAATCAACTTGATTGTATTTATTAAGTGTGACAATTGATAAACATGCCTTGCACTTTATACATCTCTAGTCCCTACTGATATATCTATGCTGCTCCTAAGCCCATGGCCAACCTTAAAAGCCAACTTTAAAAACAATGGTGTAGATACTGAGAACTGGGAAGCCCTAGCCCTTGAGCGCTCCAGCTGGAGGTCAGCTGTGACCAGCAGTGCTGTAGAATTTGAAGAGGCACAAATGGAGTGTGAAAGAGAGAAACGTGCCAAGAGGAAGGCGCATCAAGCTAACCCTGACCGGAATCGCCTTCCACATGGAAACCAATGCCCTCACTGCGGGAGACGATGCAGATCAAGAATTGGGCTCCACAGTCACCTACGGACCCACCAGTACACTGATTTTGGAAGACTATCCTACTTGGACAACGAGGGATCGCCTAAGTAAGTAAGTAAGTAAGTAAGGCACTTTATATCTACTTTGTGTGTTTCAAAGGGACTGGAGAAAGCTGGAAGGATATGGAGACTATAGGGTTGGGGGAGGTGATGAGTGGGGACTTGGCTGTGAAATAAGGTCACTAAATCAAGGACCACCATCTATATTATGTGCTGAAGGTAGAGGAAGGATGTATGTTGGGGGGGGGGGGATTTTTCTGGGTGGAGGACCCTCATTGAGGTGGTGTCGGGCAGGGGGAGATACGGGAAAGGGAGACCCAAAGAACAATTTTGGCCTAAAATATATGAAAAAAACCTTACCATCTTGAATCGGGCTCCTGACAAAGTTAAACTGAGAACCCAGGGTGGCAGCCCCTCCAGGTTAAGGGTGGTGCTGTTTAATGCCAGGGCAGTAAATGGGAAAACATAAACCGTACAGGATCTTATCCTTGAAGAACAAGCAGATCTGGCATGTATAATGGAGACATGGCTGGACGAGACTGGGAGGGGGGGGGGGGTTCAATCTCTCCCAACTTTGTCCACCAGGTTACTCCATGCAGCACCAGTCAAGACCTGGAGGTCAGAGAGGTGGGGTCGCAGTGGTCTATAAGGATTCCATCCCCATGATCAGGTGTCCCATCCCACAGTCAACCACTTTGGAATGTGTCTGACTGAGGTTGGGTGACCGGGACAGGATAGAGATTCTGCTAGTTTACCGACCACCCCGCTGCACTACAGTCTCCCTACCTGAGCTAGCTGGGGTGGTCTCAGGCTTGGCGTTGGAATCCCATTGGCTTTTAGTGCTGGGGGACTTCAATGTCCATGCAGAGGCTACCTTGTCGGGTGCGGCCAATATTGCGTCTGCAAAGAACCGTGCAGCTGAGCTGTTCTGAGTTGTCAGAGGGCTGTTAAATCCACCTCAGAATGGAATCCTTGATAACTCAGCAGCTCGCTGTGAAGCATTTGCTCAGTTCTTTGCGGACAAAGTCGCTGTGATCCATTCCAATGTTAATACCACGTTTACATCAATATCTGAGGATATAACACAAGCACCCGTTTGTCCAGTTTTGATGGATTCATTTCAATTGGTTCAGCTTGAGGACGTGGACAGGATTCTTGGGAAGCGAGAGCTACCACATGTATCCTAGACCCTGCCCATCCTGGCTGATAAAGGAAGCCAAAGGGTGGTTGGCAGAGTGGGTGAAGGTGGTGGTTAATACCTCCCTGCAGGAAGGCAAAATTTTAAAACAAGCTATCATTAAGCCGCTGTTGAAAAAACCATCACTGGGCCCCACTAAATTTGTCAACTTTCGGTCAGCTTCCAATCTCCCCTATTTGGGAAAAGTCATGGAACGTGTGGTGGCCTCGCAACTCCAAGGGTTCTTGAAAGACACAGACTATCTAGATCCGGCACAGTCTGGTTTTAGGCTGGGACATGGAACTGAAACAGCCTTGGTCTTCTTAGTAGTAGATTATCTGTGTCGGGAACTAGACAGGGCGAGTGTGTCCCTGTTGGTTCTGCTGGACCTCTCAGTGGCCTTTGATACCATTGACCACAGTATCCTCCTGAGATACCTTGCATGCATGGGGCTTGGAGGCACTGTTTTGCAGTGGCTTTGGTCCTTTCTGGAGGGACGGTCTCAGAAGGCATTATTGGGGGACACCTGTTCAGCCCCAAAGCTTTTGTCTTGTGGAGTCCCACAGGGTTCAGTTCTGTCTCCCATGCTGTTTAATATTTACATGAAGCTGCTGGGAGAGATCTTCCCGAGTTTTGGAGTACGGTGTCATCTGTATGCAGATGATGTCCAAATCTTCCCACCTGTCACTAAGGAGGCTGTCCAGACCTTGAACTGGTGCTTGGCTGCTGTGCCGAGCTGGAAGGGAGCTAACAAATTGAAATTGGATCCAGACAAGACAGAGGTCCTACTGGTCAGTCGAAAGGCTGAACAGGGCATAGGGTTACAGCCTGTATTGGATGGGGTTACAGGGGGAGTTTGCAGCTTGGGGTGAACCTGGATTCATTGCTGAGCCTGGAACCTCAGGTCTCAGCGGTGGGCAGAGGAGCCTTTGCACAATCAAAACTCGTGTACCAGCTGTGCTCGTATCTTGGGAAGCCTGATCTGGCCACAGTAGTCCATGCTCTTGTTCCATCCAGGATAGACTACTGCAACGCACTCTACGTGGGGTTGCCTTTGAAGACTGTTCGGAAACTCCAACTAGTCCAACAGTTGGCGGCCAGATTACTCACCAGAGCGACTTACAGGGAGCACCCCCCCCCCTCGACTTCATCAGCTCCACTGGCTGCCAGTCCAGTCCTGAGCACAATTCAAAGTGCTGGTCTTGACTTATAAAGCCCTAAATGGTTCTGGCCCAGCTTACTGGTCTGAACGTACCTCCCTCTATGACCCACCTCGGAGTTTACAATCATCAGAGGAGACCCTGCTCTCAGTCCCACCACCCTCGCAAGCACAATTGGCAGGGACAAGAGACGAGGCCTTCTCGGTGGTGGCCTCCCCATCTGTGGAATGCACTCCCCAGTGAAATCAGGACAACTCCATCTCTCCTCTCCTTCAGGAAAAAACCTCAAGTCTTGGCTCTGGGACCAAGCATTTGGACAGCTGGCTGAGCAACAACTGTAATGACTCGCGAGAATTGTCAATTAAGAGACCTTGGACTTGAACTCTGGACTGTGATTTGGATTTGCGGACTCAGACTAGGTTGTGTTAATATTTTAAGGGCCATTATTTTTAATGTATTTTTAATGTATTTAATGTATTTTTACTGTTGTTGATCTGTTTATGTTAATTGCTGTGCTGTAATTGTTCTTTGTTAACATTTAATGATTGCCAATTGTAAGCCGCCCTGAGTCCCCCTTTGGGGGTTGAGAAAGACAGGATATAAATGTTTTAAATACATAAATAATAAATAAATTCCATCATGCCTAAAACAGGCAGTTGTGAGACCACTTTTTAAAAAGACGTGCCTTGACTCATCAATATTGAACAACTATTGGCCGATTTCAAAAATTCCCTTTTTGGGCAAGGTTCTGGAGTGAGTAGTTCAGCTCCAGAGATTCTTGAACGAAACCGATTATCTGGATCCATCACAGTCTGGGTTCAGGTCTGGTCACGGTACCGAGACGGCTTTGGTTGCCTTGGTGGATGATCTCCGCAGAGAGCTTGTCCTGGTTGGTTCTCCTGGATATCTCAGCGACTTTCGATACCATCGATCATGGTATCCTTCTGGGGGACTCTCGGGAATGGTCTTGGGGGCACTGCTCTGCGATGGCTCCACTCCTTCCTGGAGGGCCATACCCAGTTGGTGAAGCTGGGGCACACCTCCTCGGCCTTTGACCTGTGGGATCCCACAAGGTTCTATTCTTTCCCTCATGCTTTTTAATATCTACATGAAATCGCTGGGAGAGGTCATCCAGAGTTTTGAAGTTCGGTGCCATCTCTATGCAGACGACACTCAACTCTACTACTCCTTTCCACCTAACTCCAAAGAAACCTCTTGGATCCTGGACCAGTGCCTGGCCACTGTGATGGGCTGGATGAGGGCCAATAAGGTGAAGCTAAATCCTGACAAGACAGAAGTTCTCCAGGTCAGTCACTTGGCCGATCGGGGTACAGGGTGGCAACCTGTGCTTGACGGGGTTACACTCCCCCTGAAGACACAGATCTGCAGTCTGGGGGACCTTCTTGACTCAACACTGATGCTTGATGCCCAGCTGCAACTGTACCTTGAGAAGCCAGACTTGACCATGGTGGTCCATGCCTTAGTTGGATTACTGTAATGCACTCTACATGGGGCTGCCCCTGAAGACGGCCCAGAAACTTCACTTGGTGCAAAGGTCGGAGGCCAGGTTGTTAACGGGAGCTAATTACATGGAGTGGTCAGCCGCTCTGTTTAAGCAACTCCACTAGCTGCTGATAAGTTTCCAGTCCCCATTCAAGGTGCAGGTCACCACCTATAAAGCTCTAAATGGTTCGGAATCTGCCTATCTTTGTGACCACATCTTTTCCTATGAACCTGCACAATCTCTTAAGATCCTCTGGGGAGGCTCTTCTCTTGCTTCCACCTCTGTCTCAGGTACGATTGGTAGGGACTAGAGAGAGGGCCTTCTCGGTTGTGGCCCCTTGGCTCTGGAATTCTCTCCCCAGGGAGATCAGGCTAGCACCCTCCCTGTCCACTTTCCACAAAGAGTTAAAGACATGGATGTTCTGCTGTGCTTTTGAGTAGATAACTTCTTGACAGTTGGCCCCAGCTAGGACCCAAAATCGTGATCTTGCACTTTATTATTGCCCCTATCCTTATTACTGCCATACGACCTAGGCACTTTACTTGTTAGTCTATTCTTTAAATTATTGCTGCACCAGCCCCTCCACCCGTGATGATAAATTGAACTGTTTTGATTGTTGGTTGATATGTATTTATATAGTATTATAGATTACTGACTGTATTTTATTGTGTTACTTTTTAACTGTGTCAATCAGGCTTGGTCCCATGTAAGCCACACCAAATCCCTTTGGGAAGATGGAGGCGGGGTAAAAAAATTAAGTTATTCAATGGTCAACATCAGGCAGCAGATCACAGGAACTGTCTTCATAGACTTGTCAGCAGCCTATGAGACTGTGAACCACCGCCTCCTCCTGAGAAAAATGTATAATATCCCAAAGGACGACCACCTCACCTGCCTCATAGGAAACCTGCTACAAAACAGGAGCTTTTTTGTTGAGTTCCAGGGCCAGAGAAGCAGATGGCGGAAACAGAAGAACGGCCTGCCTCAGGGGAGCGTGCTTGCTCCATCCATGTTCAACATCTACACAAATGACAAGCCACTGCCAGAAGGGACAGAGAGCTTCATCTATGCTGATGATCGTGCCATTACTGCTCAAGCAGGGAGCTTTGAGATGGTAGAACAGAAGCTTTCCGAAGCTCTGAAGATCACCTGGGAAGGAATCCCACTGGAGCATTGCAGCGCACCCAAATACCTGGGAGTCACTTTGGACCGTGCTCTGACCTACAAGAAGCACTGCCTGAACATCAAACAAAAAGTGGGTGCTAGAAACAACATCATGCGAAAGCTGACTGGCACAACCTGGGGATCACAACCAGACACAGTGAAGACATCTGCCCTTGCGCTATGCTACTCTGCTGCTGAGTATGCATGCCCATTGTGGAACACATCTCACCACACTAAAACAGTGGATGTGGCTCTTAATGAGACATGCCGCATTATCACAGGGTGTCTGCGCCCCACACCACTGGAGAAATTACACTGCTTAGCCGGTATTGCACCACCTGACATCCACCGGGAAGTAGCAGCCAATAGTGAAAGGACCAAGGCAGAGACATCTCCAGCTCATCCCCTGTTTGGGTATCAGCCAGCACGTCAACAACTTAAATCTAGACATAGTTTTCTTAGATCTACAGAGACACTCGCTGGAACACCCCAGCAAGCGGGAGTCCAAAAGTGGCAGGCCCAAACCCAGCACCTCAATTCATGGGTGATACCAGATGAGAGACTCCCCCCTGGGCACTCAGAAGACTGGGCAACTTGGAAGGTGCTGAACAGACTGCGCTCGGGCACCACGAGATGCAGAGCCAATCTTAAGAAATGGGGCCACAAAGTGGAATCCTTGGCATGCGAGTGCGGAGAAGAGCAAACCCTGAGCCCTGCCACATGCACAATGGAGGACCTTCTTGCGGCAACACCAGAGGCACTCCAAGTGGCCAGATACTGGTCAAAGGACATTTAACCAAATACCAAATTTGCAAAATCTGTGTGTTTTTTCCCTTTTTCTTTTTAATCTGTGTGTTTGTTTTGCTCTGTTAGAAGTGTAACACAATGGTTGCTGATGACACGATAAATAAAATAAAAATTGAATTAACAGTCAACATCACTGAGGCCATGGTCAAACCAAGGGTCAATCCCAATATGTCAATAGTCATTAAGTCCATGGAAACCGCCCTGAGTCCCCCTCGGGGAGATATAGCGGTATATAAATAAAGTTTTATTACTATTGTTGTTGTTGTTGTTCTTATTATTAACTCAAAGGTCAATCCCATTGAGTCAATGATCAATGTCATTGAGTCCATGTTCAACAAATGGGTCAACATCATTGAGTCAATAGTCAGCCCATGACTCAGTCCCATTGAGTCCATGATCAACCCAAGGGTAATTCCCATTAAGTTAATAGTCAATGTCATTAATTAGTGGTCAACACAAGAGTTAATAGTAACATCATTGAGTGAATGCTCAACTCAAGGGTCAATCCCATTGAGTCAATGGTCAATCTCATTGAGTCCATGTTCAACAAATGGGTCAACATCATTGAGTCAATAGTCAGCCCATGACTCAGTCCCATTGAGTCCATGATGAACCCAAGGGTCAATCCCATTAAGTTAATAGTCATTGTCATTAATTAGTGGTCAACACAAGAGTTAATAGTAACGTCATTGAGTGAATGCTCAACTCAAGGGTCAATCCCATTGAGTCAATGGTCAACCTCATTGAGTCCATGTTCAACAAATGGGTCAACATCATTGAGTCAATAGTCAGCCCATGACTCAGTCCCATTGAGTCCATGATGAACCCAAGGGTCAACACAAGAGTTAATAGTAACGTCATTGAGTGAATGCTCAACTCAAGGGTCAACCCCATTGAGTCAATGGTCAATGTCATTGACTCAATGGTCAACCTAAGGGTCAATTCCATCAAGTCAATAGTTAATCGTATTGCACCATTGGTCAACATCATTGAGTCCAAGGGTCAATCACATTAAGTCAATAGTCAATGTCATTAAATCAGTAGTCAACTCAAGAATCAATAATCAATGTCTTTGAGTCAATGGTCAACCCAAGAGTCTATGTCTTTGTGTCAATGTTCAATGTCATTGAGTCAATGGTCAACCCAAGAGTCTATGTCTTTGTGTCAATGTTCAATGTCATTGAGTCAATGGTCAACCAAAGGATCAATCCCAGCAAGTCAATGCCATTGAGTCTATGGTCAACAAAAGGGTCAATTTCATTAAGTCAGTGGTCAATATCATTAAGTCAATGGTCAACCTCATTGAGTCCATGATCAACACAAGGGTCAGTCCCATTGAGTCAATGGTCAAGTCAATGTCATTGAGTTAATAGTCAACTCAAGGGTCAATAGTCAACATCACTGAATCCATAATCAACACAAAAGTCAATCCCATTGACTCAATCGCCAATCATAGATCCCAATGAGAATCCCCTTCTTCAGACTCCTTTTCTTCCACTTTTTCCGGATCTTTCTATCGTCGTCTGTCACCTGGCGTCCTCCGCTTCGTTAATAAATTGGAAACGCCAGCTTTCTCCCCAACCGCATTATTACCGTTTATAATTTTGATGGCTCATTTGCATACGCAAATGAGCCCGGAGACATGATTTTATATATTATTCTGATTCCATTCCCGGACTAATTATAAACAAGAACGCCGCATTATTTATATAACTAATTACGGTTCCTTCTGTTCGTTTTCCATCTCATTCTCAAATATATATATACATATACACACACGCACACAGACACACACACACACAAATTCCTTCAAAGGGGAGATAATGTTTAATAGCCCTAAATGGGCTCGATCTTAATTTGTAGCTAGTTGCAAATTAATCAATTCCGCCAGAGCTCATTAGCACCATAAATCTTAACGAACTTATATAAATAATAAAAGGTTTCTGTCCCTGAAGAAAGAATAAATAATAATAATAATAATAATAATAATAATCTAAAATATACAATAATAAAATGTAATAATATGGGGATGATAAAATAATAATATATAATAATAATATATAATAATATAAGGATATTAGATAATATTATAATAATATATGATAGGGATATAATAATATAGGGATAATCGATAATAAAATATAATAATAGGGATAATAATATAATTATTATAGAGATAATAGGTAATGTAATAAAATATAATAATAGGGATATTATAAGATAAGATAATAAAATAATAGGGACATTATTATTATTACAAAGTAGATAATAGTAATAATATATAATATAATAATAGGGATAACTAATAAAATGCAATAATAATAGTATTTTAGGGATAATAGATAATACAATAAAATATAATAGGGATAATATAATAATATTGGTATATAATAAGGTATAATCGTAATAATATAATAATAGGGATAATAATAATGTCATATTTATAATAATTGAATATAATAAGATATAATAGTAATAATATCATAATGATATTATAATAATATAATAATATATAATAATAGAAATACTATATTAATAATAATAATAATAATGTTAACAATAATAATAATAAATAATAATAGGGATATTATAATAATATAATAAAAGAAAATAATATTGTAATTATTTCTGTTACAATATTCTTATTATTATCCCTATTATCATTATTTTATTTTTATTATAATATCCCTATTATTTTATTATTATTTTATTACCCCTGTTATTCTAGCTTGGGTACAAAATGCATAAGGTTGTGGGTCAACTCCAACTCACATCCCCTGAAACTCCATCAAGACATAAAGTTTGTTACGTTGAGAAAGTTCGCTCAAGATGCATCATCGGTGGGGTTCATGTACACTCCGGCTGCAGGATAAACTACAACTCCCACCATGGTGAGTCACTCCCTTCAAACCCCTCTAGTAGATCCAGTTGACCGTGGGGGTTCTGTGTGCCAAGTTTGATTCAGGTTGGTGGGGGTCACAGTTTCTCTGGTTGTAGGTGAACTACAAGTCCCAAAACTGAAGGCGTATCCTCCCAAGCTCCTACATCAATCAAATTTGAGCATACCAGGTATGCATGCCAAGTTTAGTCCAGATTCATCTGCTTTTGGGTTCACAGTGCTCTCGGGACATAGGTGAACTACAACTCCCCCAAATCAAGTTGAATATTCCCCGAAGACCACCAGTATTTTTTGATGATCATAGGTGGGGTCTGTGTGCCAAGTTTGGTCCAATTCCCTTTTTTGTGGGGTTCAGAGTGCTCTTTGATTGCAGGTGAACTGTAAATCCCAGTACCTACAACTCCCCCAAAACTGCAACAGTATTCCAGTTTGGGCATATTAGGGATGTGTGCTAAGTTTGGTCCAGATTCATCATTGTTCACAGTCTTCTTGTGATGTAGGTGAACTACAACTTCTATAATTCCACCCAAAGACGGCCAGTATTTTTTGTTGGTCATGGGGGTTTTGTGTGCCAAGTTAGTTCCAGGTTCATCGTTGGTGGGGTCCAGAGTGCTCTTTGATTGCAGGTGAACTATAAATCCCAGTACCTACAACTGCTATAAATCAAGATGAATTGCTCCTAAACCTCTCCAGTATTTTGCCTCAATCATGGGGGTTCTGTGTGCCAAATGTAGTGTCAGTGAGGGTCACAGTGCTGTGTCTTCATGCAGGGTGAACTACAACTTCCATCATGTTGAGTCAGTCCCTGAAACCTCTCTAGTATGTTCAGTTGCTGATCAATTCCTCTGTTTGCTGTGCACCATAGAAAAGAATAGGAAAGGGTTAAGGGACAGTGGACAGGGTCATGCAAATTCCACACTGAGGTCGAACCTGGAACTCCCTGACCTGCAGCAGGGAGTTCCTCAGTTCTCCATTGCCCCGCTTGGGCCAACCTGCATGAATGTGGCCACAGCAGCAGCTGCAACTCAGAAGCCTTCTCATTACTTCTTTTTTCCCCTTCCTAACATTGTAACTAATCCCCCCAATAAAAAGTATCAATTAATTGTAACTTTTTCCCTCTCCATAGTATTACTTTGTGTCTTTTCATTGCCTCAAACCTCTCTTTGTATGAACCTTTCTCCTCCCAAGCTGCAGATGACTGCTGGCCCTCCTGGGACGCAATTTTCACGTCCCGGGGAGGCCGTAACTGTGTTCCTTTAAACCGCGGATACGGAAACCCCTTTGGGCCCCCGTATCCGCGAGTCAACGGATCGCTACAAAATGGTGTCATTCTTCTCCTGGGAGAATTCTAAGACTAATCGCGGTTTGACATCCGAACCAGCTGGACGAAATAGATACAACTCTGTGGCTTTTCTTCAACTTTGGTGAGATTCATTGGGGAAAAATCTGGGAAAATTCTATTGGCTCTTTCCTTTGCTCGACAGAGTACCGGACTCTCGTTGGATGGTCTAAGGGCTCTTCTCTCCTGGGCAGGAGCCTCTATATTCTAGCTCAATATCAACACCAGTGGAGAGAGTCAGAAACACTGGGATGTCTGTGTTGGGGGCAGGGGCGGCTCGTCCATTACGCGAAGTAAGCGTCGCAGAACACTTTTTTTGCCAGGGGCGCAGAGGCGCCTCTGTAAATGCCCCTCGACCGCCACTTGAGGAGCGCCCCCTCAGCTCACAACAGCCCTAGCAGTCCGGGGGGAACCTCGGCTTTCTTGCCTCGCTGCCGGGCGATCCTCTTCCCAAAGGGGCCGGGCCCTTGAGCCTCGCCTAGCCCCTCTCGTTCCTGCTCCACTCGGCCACCGGGTGCGCAAGCAGAGCCAGCGCTCAATCGTTCTCCGCGTTCGATCCCTTCCCCATGACCGGCTCCCTTTCCCAATCCCCCGGCGCTCCACCCGCCTCCTCTCCTCTCCCCAATCCGTGGGTGGGCCAAGGGGCGGAGCCGCCGCACCTGGCCCGCATCAGGTCCGGAGGCGTGTCTGAAGACCCCAGTGTGCGCACCAAAAGTCGCCTCTTCTCCTGACTTTCTCTTCAGCCATTGGGACCAAGAGAGAGAGAGAGAGCCCCTCCGGCTGGAGGTATCTCCCACCTCCGCTCCCTCCTTTGTTTTTGCGCCTACCTTCAGGAAAGGTGGGCATCTCCACCTCTCTCTCTCTCTCTTGGTCCCAATGGCTGAGGAGAAAGTCAGGAGAAGAGGTGACTTTTGGTGCACACGCCGGGGTCTTCAGGCACGCCTCCGGACCCAAAGCAGGCCAGGCAAGGGAGCAAGTGCAGCAAGTGTAGTTACTGGGATGTTTAGTTCACCTACAACCAAAGAGCATTCTGAACTCCACCAATGATGGAATTGAACCAAATATGGCACACAGAACTCCCACAACGAACAGAAAATATATATCAATGATTGGTTGGGGGGGGGGGGCGCCAAAATACTGTTTGCTTACCATTGAAAATTACCTAGGGCCGCCTCTGGTTGGGGGAAACACATAAAATCTAGGATGAAATAGTTCCCATATGAAAGCCTTTGATTGGATAGAGGACAGTATTGTGTTTGTGGATGACATTGGCAGGGCACTTGGACATGTTTACAGTGTCCTTGGAGGGAGGGCCATTGGTGTCTCCTGAATAGTGGGTGCTATAGATGTTTGTGTAGGCAGGAGCTTGTCTGTGTAAGTGGACACCCCAGCCACATATACATATTTCTACTTTTATTATGTGTATAGATAGATTATCATTACTATCTTTATTATTATTATTATTATTATTACTCCTATTACTATTACTAATAATAATATTAAGCAATATTAAATAATAATTAATATTTCTTTCTACATTCTTTACTCCATAGAATCATAGAATCAAAGAATCCTAGAGTTGAAAGAGACCTCGTGGGACATCCAGTCCAACTCCCTGTCTTTCCTTAGTCTTATTATTATTATTATTATTATTATTAGTAGTAGTAGTAGTATTTTAAGTACTGTAAAAATCATTTAAACTATTATTTTAAAATAATATATTTAAAAAACTAATAAAAGACTAAACGTCTTTACTTAGTCTTATTATTAGTCTTATTTATAAGTATTTTTAAAATATTATTTTAAATACTATATTTAGCATTATTTTATTCATATTATTATGTCATGTCTTATTTTTAGTCTTATTTTATTATTTTAAATAGTATTATTTTAAATATTATATTAAATATTATTTTAAAGTTTTTTTATTATTTGTTATTTTAGTCTTAAGTCTTATTTTTAGTCTTATTTTATTATTTTAAATGTCATATTTAGTATTATTTTAATATTATTTCATTAGTATTTTATTATAATTATTACTATTACTATTATATTTTCTTGTTTTAGTCTTATTATTGTATTGTTATTTTCATTATTTTAAGAATTGTTTTAAATATTCTATTTAGTATGTTATTTTATATAGTATTTTTGTATCATTTTAATATTATTTTATTATTTTTATTATATAGTCTTATTTTTAATTTTATTTTAATCCTATTATTATTTTTATAATACAAAAAGATCAACATTTTAATGTTATTATTTTATTATTATATTGTATTATTTTTGTATTATTTTAAATATATTTAGTATTATTTTAATGTTATATTATTAATATTTTATCATTATATAGTATTATTTTAGTCTTATTTTTAGTCATTGTGTTTTTTTTCTGTAATATTTTTGTATTGTAACTAATTGTTTTTAATTAACTGTTTTTAATATGTTTAATGTATATGTTGAATGTTTTTATGATGGTGATGGCATCAAATGATGCTTGTTGTGAAGTTGCCCTGATTCTCCCCTCGGGGTGAGAAGGGCGAGATACAAATGTAGGAAATAAATAAATACATAGTTTTAAGTATTATATTCAGTAATTTTTTAGGATTATATTTTAATATTTCATTTTTATTAGTGTTATATATAGTACTATTTTAGTCTAAGTTTAGTCTTGTTTTCAGTAACATTTTAGTATTATTTAGTATTATATTTAGCATTATTTCATTATCATTATTATTATTATATAGTATTATTTGAGTCTTATTTTCAGTAATATTTTACTATTATTGTGTATTTTGTATTATTTCAATATTATTTATGATTATATAGTATTATTTTAGTCTATTTTTTCCCCCCTTTCTTCCTTTTTGACCCCCGTTGACAAACGAAACCCGTTAAATCCATCTTGGCAGGGAGATAATTGAATAATTACCAGCCACTTAATTCCGCATTTGCATATTCGACAAGAGGCTAATTGTCGTATTACATCGCCACGGCTCATTCATTATTCCTCCTCGGAAAAGAACCTCATTTGCATTTTTATAGAAAGAGACAAGAGAGCAATTAGAGGCCCCTGGCGGAGGAACGAGGGTTTTATATTAATTAACCGAAAAAAATAATATTTACTTCTGTAAAAAGTTTTGCAAACTTGAGGCATTCCCCAATGGTCAATGGAAAGTCCTGATGGTCAACCCAAGGCCTATCATGGTCAACACAAGGCTATCATTGTGAACAGAATGATCAACAAAAGGCTATAATGGTCAACAAAATGATATTATGGTCAACTGAAGGCCTATAATGGTCAACAATGGACACCAATGGTCAACTGAAAACTATAATTGTCAACTGAAGGCCTATAATGGTGAACATAAGGACCCAATGGTCAACAGAAGGGCCCAATGGTCAACTGAAGGCCTATAATGGTCAACAAAAGGACCCAATGGTCAACCAAATGCCAATAATGGTCAACAGCAGGTCTGAATTGTCAACAGAAGGTCCTAATGGTCAACATAAGGCCTCAATGGTCAAAATCATCAATAGAAGGCCTATAATGGTCAACGGAAGGTTCCAATGGTCAACAGAAGGCCTAAAAGGTCAACAGAAGACCTATAATGGTCAACAGAGAGCCTATAATGGTCAATAATGGCCAACTGAAGGCCTATAATGATCAATATAGGATATCAATGGTCAACCAAAGCCCCAATAGTCAACTAAAGATGTATAATGGTCAACAGAAGGACCCAATGGTCAACAGAAGGCTTAAATGGTCAACAGAAGGCTTTAATTGTCAGCATAAGGCATATAATAGTAAACTGAAGGCCTATAATGGTCTACAATTGATGCCAATGGTCAACTGAAGACTATAATAATCTACTGAAGGCCTATAATGGTCAACCTAAGGATTCAATAGTCAACACAAGGACCCAATGGTCAACAGAAGAGCCCAATGGTCAACTGAAGGCTTATAATGGTCAACTGAAGGGTCCTATTTATTAATTTATTTACGATAATTCTATCCTGCCTTTCTCAAACCCGAAGGTGACTCAAGTCACCTTACAGCCAGGCTGCCATTTGATGCCTTAATAATATTCACTTAAAACCACTTTTAAAACAGAATTAAAAAGTACATACAGTAAGACTTTTTTTAAAAAAAAAAAAACCATATAAAACCAATATATAAAACCAATACCTTCACTTTTAACCACATTGTCCAAAATCATCATCAGAGCCATTCCAACATATAATTTCACATGGTCAACTTAAGGTCAATAGGAGGCCTCAGTGGTCCACAGAGGGTCCCAATGGTCAAAATTAAGCCTAAAATGGTAAATAGAATGTTTATAATGGGCAAAAGAAGGTCCTAATGGTCAACATAAGGCCTCAATGGTCAATGGGAAACCTATAATCATAGAATCATAGAGTTGGAAGAGATCTCTTGGGCCATCCAGTCCAACCGCCTGCCAAAAAGCAGGAAAATCACAGGCCTATAATGGTCAAGAGAAGGCCTATATTGGTCAACAGAAGGCCCCAATGATCAACCAAAGGCTTATAATGGTCAACAGAAGGGCCCAATGGTCAACAGAAGGCCAATAATGTTAAACTGAAGGTTCCAATGGTCAACCGAAGGCCTATGATAGTCAATAGGAGGCCTCAGTGGTTTCAGAGGGTTTCAATTGTCAACATTGACTAGAATGGTCAATGGAATGCTTATAATGGGCAAAAGAAGGTCTTAATGGTCAACGTAAGGCCTCAATGGTCAATAGAAGGACTATAATGATCAACAGAAGGGCCCAATGGTCAACAAAAGGCCTATAATGGTCAACACCGGGTCTCAATGTTCAACAAAAGCTCCTAATGGTCAACAGAAGAACTCAATGATCAACCAAAGGCCTATAATGGTCAACAGAAGACATCAATGCTTAACCATGAATACCAATGGTCAACTGAAGGCCTATAATAGTCAAAATGGTTTTAATTGTCAACTGAAGGCCTGGCGGGGACGAGGGATAGGGCCTTCTCGGTGGTGGCCCCCCGGCTGTGGAACACCCTCCCTGCAGACATCAGACAGGCGCCCTCCCTTATGTCATTCCGCAAGAGCCTAAAGACATGGTTATTTGAGAAGGCGTTTGACTAAGTGCTACAACAATTGGCAATGACGACTGGAACGGAATATGGATTACGAGATTGGTTTATGATTCTAAGATGAGACGGCGCGGATGATTTAGTGCAATTTGTATTATTGTTGTTGTTGATATTTGTTATGTTATTGCCTTATTGTAAACTGTTTTTATATGTTGTACACCGCCGTGAGTCGCCCTAGGGCTGAGAACGGCGGTCAACAAATGCAGTAAATAAATAAATAAATAAATATAATGGTCAACAGAATGCTAAAATGGGAAACAAAGAGTCCATAATGGTGAATAGGAAATTCCAATGGTCAACTGAAGGTCCCAGTGGTCAACAGAAAGAACCAATAGTCAATTGAAATACCCAATGACCAACAGAAAGTCCCAATCAACAATAGAAGGCCTATAATGGTCAACTGAAGATCCCGATGGCCAACAGAAAGCCTAAAAGGTCAACCGAAGCCCTATAATGGTCAACAGAAGGCAAATAATGGTCAACAGAAGTACTCAATGGTCAACAGAAGTCATATAATGGTCAACAAAAGATTTAAATGGTCAACAGAAGGGCTCAATGGCCAGCAGAAGGCTTTAATGGTCAGCATAAGACCTATAATGGTCAACAGAAGGCCTATAATGGTCAACAGAAGTACCCAATGGTCAACAGAAGGCTTAAGATGTCAACAGAAGACATATAATGGTGAACAGAAGGTCTCAATGGCCAACAGAAGGCTTTAATGGTCAGCATAAGGCCCATAATGGTCAACAGAAGACCTATAATGGTCAACAGAAGGCCTATAAAGATCAACAGAAGGCTTAAATTGTCAATGGAAAGTCCTAATTGTCAACAAATAGTCAACAGAAGACCTCAATGGCTAACAGAAGGCTTTAATGGTCAGCATAAAGCCTTTAAAGGTCAGACCTCTGTTTTGTCTGGATTCAACTTCAATTTGCTCGCCATCATCCAGACTGTCACAGCAGCCAGAAACTGGTTCAGGACTTGGACAGCCTCCTTAGCATCTGGTGGAATTGAGTGATAGAGTTGGACATCATCTGCGTACAGTTGGCAACGGACTTCAAAACTCCGGATAATCTCACCCAACGGCTTCATGTAGATGTTAACCAACATGGGGGACAATACTGAGCCCTGCGGGACTCCACAGGACAATGGCTGCAGGCCTGAGCAGAAGTCCCCCAGCAACACCTTCTGGGTACAAACCTCCAGGAAGGACTGGAGCCACTACAGAACAGTACCTCCAAGGCCCATCCCTATGAGGCGACCCAGAAGGATACTGTGGTCTATGGTATCGAAGACTGAAAGGTCCAGGAGAACCAGCAGGGACACACTCCTCCTGTCGAGCTCTCTGTGGAGATCATCCACTAAGGTGACCATGGCTGTCTCAGTTCCATGTCCCGGTCTGAAACCCGACTGCGACAGATACAGATAGTCCATTTCGTCCAAGAATCCCTGGAGCTGTGAGGCAACCACACATTCCAAGACTTTGCCCCAAAAGGGGAGGTTGGTTGAAAGTTGTTCTAATCAGTGGGGTCCAGTGATGGCTTTTTCAACAGCGGTTTTATCACAGCTTGTTTTAAGTTGGCTGGAATTTTGCCTTCCCGAAGGGAGGCATTAACCACCACCTTTACCCACTCTGCCAAACCCCTTCTGGCTTCCTTTATCAGCCAGGATGGGCAGGGTCCAGGATGCATGTGGTCGCCCTCACCTCTCCAAGGATGTTGTCAACGTCCTCAGGTTGCACAAATTGAAATGAATCCATTAAAACCGGACAAGCAGCTGCTCTTGTTACATCTTCAGAGACATCAGTAATGGTGGCGTCCAGGTCAGAGCGAATAGAGTGACTTTATCCACGAAGAACTGAGCAAATGCCTCACAGTGAGCTGTCGAAGGGCCACCAACCCCACCATGGGTGGCAGGGTTCAACAAACCTCTGACTGTTCGACACAGCTCAGCTGGATCGGTACTTGCAGATGCAATGTTGGCCGCAATGTGAGATTTACTTGCAGCCTTCACTGCCACGGAGTATGCTCTTGCATAGGCAGACGCACGTGTCTGGTCTGACTCGCTGCAAGATGTCCGCCACATGCCCTCTAGACTCCTCTTTGTTTGCTTCATTGCTGTCAGCTCCTCCTTGCACCCAGGAGCTGGTTTAGCTCTGCTACTTGAGAGGGGTCACTCCTGAATGATTGTGTCTATTCCCTGGTCATCTCCCTGTTATAGAAAGTGACCAGAGCATCAACAGAATCACCTACCTCGGTGGCAGGAAATACCCCAAGAGCCGCCAGGAATCCTTCTGGATCCATAAGCATCCTGGGGTGGACCATCTTAATGGGTCAACAAAAGGCCCATAATGGTCAACAGAAGGCCTATAATGATCAACAAAAGGCTATTGTGGTCAACTGAAGGCCCCAATGGTCAACAGAAGACCAATAATGGTCAATAGAAGGCCTACAATGCTTCAATTGAAGGCTTCAATTGTCAACAAAATGCTTCAATGATCAACAGAAGGCCTATAATGGTCAATAGAAGGCCTATAATGGTCAATAGAAGGCCTATAATGGTTAACAGAAGGCTTCAATTGTCAACACAATGCTTCAATGATCAAGAGAAGATATATAATGGTCAACAGAAGGCCTCAATGGCCAACAGAAGGCTTTAATGGTCAGCATAAGACCTATAATGGTCAACAGAAGGCTTTAATTGTCAAGAGAAGGCTTTAATGGTCAACGAAAAGTCTATAATGGTCAACAGAAGGCTTTAATGGTCAACAGAAGGTCTATAATGGTCAACCAAAAGTCTGTAATGGTCAAGAGAAGGCCTATAATGGTCAATGTTTGGGGGGAATGAATGGGAATCTTGCATTATAGAGTTAATTAAGCTAAAATGGCTATAAATCTAGTCAAAATAGGGAGAAATATGGCTATTTTTCACCGGAATAAATTGTGTCTTGCAATAGATTTATTGCACTGTTTTACAATAATTGTTGATCTGTCCGAGTGTTTTTTACGGCAAAACCAATCATTCCCTTTTAGTTTTTTGCAAATTTTCCCCATAAATCTTATATAAATTATATATATTTGCTTTATATATCTATATCTATTTTAAGCCAGTGATTTATAACGAAGGACAACGCATTCAATAAAACCGGGAGAGACGTTAATATTTCCAAAGGGATATATTTATGATTTTTAAAGAACACATGAAAGAAATACTAATGAGGAAAAAAAATTAAAAAATAAATAAATATAAAAACATTGAAATATACAAATAATGCTAAATAAGACCAAAAATAAGACTAAAAAACTATTTAAATAATACTGAAAATAAGATTTAAGAAAGTAGTAGAAATAGTGCTACGATAATATAATAATAAAATAACACTGAAATTTACAAAAATACAACAATAGAACAATGCCAAAATAATACTAAAATAGTACTATTATACTAAAGAATAACACTAAAGACAATATTTAAATATTTAAATATTATTTAAAATAATTCCAGATACAATATAATAATAAGACTAAAAATAAGAGTAAAAGAAAACTAAAAAGAATAATAAAAATCTACACATAATAAAAGTGAAAATATGTATGTATTGAAGACACCACACTGACCACCACCCAAGTGAAAGCATTCATACGGGGACAATTTCATCCCCAGATTTCATGTGTTTCCTCCACCACTGGCATCCCAGTATTCCTTTCTCTCTCCACTGGTGTGGAATTTTCATGAAACCTGCCTCTCCCATAACCCTTTCCTATTCTTTTCTAGGGAACAAGCAAACAAAGGAATTGATCAGCAGCTGAACATACTAGAGAGGTTTGGGGGACTAACTCAACAGGATGGACGTTGTAGTTCACCCTGCATCAAGTCAGAGCCCTGTGACCCCCTCTGACAATAGACCTGGACCGCATTTGCCATAGAGAATCCCTATGACCAGAGGCAGCCCTAGGTAATTTTCAACGGTAAGCAAACAGTATTTTGGCGCCCTCCCCCCAACCAATCATTGATATATATTTTCTGTTTGTCGTGGGAGTTCTGTGTGCCATATTTGGTTCAATTCCATCATTGGTGGAGTTCAGAATGCTCTTTGATTGTAGGTGAACTATACATCCCAGTAACTACACTTGCCGCACTTGCTCCCTTGCCTGGCCCGCTTTGGGTCCGGAGGCGTGCTTGAAGCCCCTGGCGTGTGCACCAAAAGTCACCGCTTCTCCTGACTTTCTCCTCAGCCATTGGGACCGAGAGAGAGAGAGAGAGGGAGAGAGAGAGATGTCCACCTTTCCTGAAGGTAGGCGCAAAAACAAAGGAGGGAGCGGAGGTGGGAGATACCTCCAGCCGGAGGGGCTCTCTCTCTCTCTCTCTCTCTCTCTTGGTCCCAATGGCTGAAGAGAAAGTCAGGAGAAGAGGCGACTTTTGGTGCACATGCTGGGGTCTTCAGACACGCCTCCGGACCCGAAGCGGGCCAGGCGCGACGGCTCCGCCCCTTGGCCCACCCGCGGATTGGGGAGAGGAGAGGAGGCGGGTGGAGCGCCGGGGGATTGGGAAAGGGAGCTGGTCATGGGAAAGGGATCAAACGCGGAGAACGATTGAGTGCCGGCTCTGCTCGTGCACCCGGTGGCCAGGTGGAGCAGGAACGAGAGGGGCTAGGCGAGGCTCAAGGGCCCGGCCCCTTTGGGAAGAGGATCGCCCGGCAGCGAGGCAAGAGAGCCGAGGCTCCCCCCGGACTGCTAGGGCTGTTGTGAGCTGAGGGGGCGCTCCTCAAGTGGCGGTCGAGGGGTATTTACAGAGGCGCCTCTGCGCCCCTGGCAAAAAAAAGTGTTCTGCGACCACTTACTTCGCGTAATGGACGAGCCGCCCCTGTCTATGACCAAGGCAAAATACTGGAGAGGATTGGGAGGAATTCATCTTGATTTATAGGCGTTGTAGGTGCTGGGATGTATAGTTCACATGCAATCAAAGAGCGCTCTGGACCCCAGCAATGATGGACCTGCAACTAACCTGACACACAGAACCCTCATGACCAACAAAAAGGCTTTTGGGTGGATTTATAGGAGTTGTAGTTCACCTACATCCAGAGAGCACTACGGACACAAACAATGATGATGAGCCAAACGTAGCACTTTGTATGGTTGTATGTAACCCTTTTATTATTATGTTATATTAGGGCATCATAATATATATAGGACGGTTTTCAATGGTGTATTTTAACATTTTGATAAATGTTTTTTAATGTTTATGTATTGTATGTGAATTTGTGTCCCGGCATTGAATGTTTGCCATGTATATGCTGTGGTCCGCCCTGAGTCCCCTTCGGGGTGAGAAGGGCAGAATATAAATGTTTTAAATAAATAAATATTACATTTTATATTATTATTATTATTATTATTATTATTATTATTAACTATTGTTTCAATATTAACATCATCATTATTCTCTATATTTCTAGCAGAATGGGAGGGGGTTCAGTCTAGATCAGTGGTTCTCAACCTTCCTAATGCCGTGACCCCTTAATACAGTTCCTCATGTTGTGGTGACCCCCCAACCATAACATTATTTTCTTTGCTACTTCACAACTGTAATTTTGCTGCTGTTATGAATCATCTTGTAAATATCCGATATGCAGGATGTATTTCCATTCATTTGAAACAAATACTCGCTACACCCAAATTTGAATACTGATGGGGTTGAGGGGAGGATTGATTTTGTCTTTTGAGAGTTGTAGTTGCTGGGATTTCTAGTTCACCTACAATATCAAAGCGGATTCTGAACTCCACCAAAGATGGAACTGAACCAAACTTGGGACACAGAGCTCCCATGATCAACAGAAAATACTGGAAGGGTTTGGTGGGCATTGACCTTGGATTTTGGAGTTGTAGAGAGCACAGATGCATCTGGACCAAACTTGGCACAAATACTCAATATGCCCGAATGTGGACACTGGTGGGGTTTGGGGAAAACAGACCTTGACATTTGGGAGTTGTAATTGCTGGGATTTATAGTTCACCTATAATCATAGAGCATTCTAGACCTTGACATTTGGGAGTTGTAGTTGCTGGGATTTATAGTTCACCTAAAATCAAAGAGCATTCTGAACTCCACCAATGACGGAATTGGGCCAAACCTCCCACACGGAACCCCCATGGCCATCAGAAAATATTGTGTTTTCTAATTGTCTTTGGTGACCCCTCTGGCACCCCCCGTGACCCCCCCCCCCCAGGGGTCTCGACCCCCAGATTGAGAAACACTGGTCTAGATGCTCTCTAGGGTTCCCCCAGAGGCGGCCCTAGGTAATTTTCAACAGTAAGCAAACAGTATTTTGGCGCCCCCCCCCCCCCAACCAATCACTGATATATATTTTCTGTTCGTCATGGGAGTTCTGTGTGCCATATTTGGTTCAATTCCATCATTGGTGGAGTTCAGAATGCTCTTTGATTGTAGGTGAACTATACATCCCAGTAACTACAACTCGCATATGTCAAGGTCTATTTCCCCCCAAGAGCGCCTCAAGAGCGCCCCGGGCAACATCAACTATACTGCAAATGCTTACTTTGCGTAAGGGTTGAGCCGCCCCTGGGTTCCCCTCTTTATTGATTTCCATAGACATATTATTATTTCATTATTATATATACTATATTAATCTTACATTATATTGTTTCATTATATCATTATATATTATTATATTATATATTATTATATTATATTATTATACTAGCGGTCCCCTGCCACGCATTGCTGTGGCCCAGTCCAGTGATATGGAAAATAAAATAATAGAAAGTGCTGGTTTCTAATATATGTAATGCTTTTATGCTTGTGGGTAAACAGTATTTCTTGATTTTTTTTGACAGTGTTGACGTAGAGATTGTCTGGTTTGCCTACTCTGGAACATGCAACATATAATTGTCCTTCTTTAGGAGTCCCTTTCCAATCTATAATACTTTATCTCTCTGTGTGTGAATCATATATATCTATCTATATCTATGGCTGGATGGCTCTCTGTCAGGAGGGCTTTGATTACGTTTTCTTGCCCTGGTGAAGGGAGTTGGACTGGATGGCCTTGAGTATTTTCTGTTGGTCATGGAGGTTCTGTGTGGGAAGTTTGCCCCAGTTCTTTCATTCGTGGGGTTCATTCAGAATGGTCTTTGAGTGTAGGTGAACTATAAATCCCAGCAACTACAACTCCCAAATGTCAAGATTCTATTTTCCCCAAACTCCACCAGTGTTCACATTTGGGCATATTGAGTATTCGTGTAGAGTTTGGTCCAGATCCATCATTGAGTCCACTGATCTCTGGATGTAGGTGAACTACAACTCCAAAACCAAAGGACACTGCCCACCAAACCCTTCCATGGGTTGGTCATGGGAGAACTGTGTGCCAAGTTTAGTTCAATTCCATCGTTGGTGGGGTTCAGAACGCTCTTTGATTGTAGGTGAACTATAAATCCCAGCAACTACAACTCCCGAGTTGCAAAAGCAATTTTTGTGAGTGAAGGACATACATTGGGTTGTTAGGTGTCATGTGTCCAAATTTGGTGTCAATTCCCCCAGTGGTTTTTGAGTTCTGTGAATATCACAAACGAACATTACATTTTTATGTATATAGATTATTATATATACTATGTTAATCTTACAATATATTATTATTTCATTGTATCATTATTATATTATTATATTATATTATTATAGATCATTATTGTTCCATTATCTCATTATATTATATATTATTTCATTATATAATATATATATATATATATATATATATATTAATTTCACACACACACACACACACACCTCTATATATATATATATATATATATATATATATATATATAATATTAATATTAATATATTTCTTTTCTCAGGTTGGTCTAGGTGGCCTTTAGGGTTCCCCTCTGTCTCTATTTATTTATTGCCATAGACTTGCTTCTAAAGGCTTGGCATGTATTGATCCCCTTGCAATGAACGCCTGTCATTGGAGGCGTAATTGACTGCTGCTGCTGCTGCCTCCCAAAGGGAAATTAGAAAGAAGAAGAAGAAGAAAGCGGGAAAAAGTGAGCTTCCTTGCACACACGACAAACGATCCTGTCGCACGTCAAACGAGGGAAGAATACTGATGAGAGAAAGGAGAGAGAACGCTCAAAGAGATTGCATTGCATTCCATTCCATTGCATTCCTTCCTTTTAAATAGAATATCATCTGCTTTCGAGGCACAAGAGCCCAGCTTTGCACAAGAGTATCATTTTTTGCTCAAGAGTCAATTTTCGCACAAGAGTGTCGTTTTTTTGTGTTGAAGACCCCATCTTTGCACAAGAATATCGGTGCAATATTCACACAAGGGTATCATTTTTTCACATGACCCTTTTGCACATGATTTTCCTTTGCACAAGTGTCCTTTTTGCACAAGAGTCTTTCTTTGCAAGGGAGATCATCCTCACTTTAGGACAAGTGTCCATTTTTGCACAAGAGCCTGTCTTTGCGTGAGAGTCCGTTTTCCCCCACAAGAGTCTTCTTTGCACAAGGATCCGTTATCTGCAAGGGAGCCCATCCTCACACAAGAGCCTATAGTTGCACAACAGCTTTCATTACATTTTTGCACAAGTCTGTCTCTGCACAAGTCTTTTTGCACAAGAGCCTGTCTTTGCGTGAGAGTCCGTTTTCCCCCACAAGAGCCTTCTTTGCATAAGGATCTGTTATCTGCAAGAGATCCCATCCTCACACAAGAGCCTATAGTTGCACAACAGCTTTCATTACATTTTTGCACAAGTCTGTCTCTGCACAAGTCTTTTTGCACAAGAGCCTGTCTTTGCGTGAGAGTCCGTTTTTTCCCCACAAGAGCCTTCTTTGCACAAGGATCTGTTATCTGCAAGAGATCCCATCCTCACACAAGAGCCTATAGTTGCACAACAGCTTTCATTACATTTTTGCACAAGTCTGTCTCTGCACAAGTCTTTTTGCACAAGAGCCTGTCTTTGCGTGAGAGTCCGTTTTTTCCCACAAGAGTCTTCTTTGCACAAGGATCCGTTATCTGCAAGGGATCCCATCCTCACACAAGAGCCTATAGTTGCACAACAGCTTTCATTACATTTTTGCACAAGTCTGTCTCTCCACAAGTCTTTTTGCACAAGAGCCTGTCTTTGCGTGAGAGTCCGTTTTTTTTGCACAAGAGTCTTCTTTGCACAAGGATCCGTTATCTGCAAGGGATCCCATCCTCACACAAGAGCCTATAGTTGCACAACAGCTTTCATTACATTTTTGCACAAGTCTGTCTCTGCACAAGTCTTAAACACAAGAACCCATTCTTGCACAAGTCTTTGCATAAGAATCCACCCTTGCACGAGAGTCTATAGTTGCATGAGACTCTTATTGCACGAGATTTTATGCACTACGAAGAGTCTGTCACTTTGCACAAGAGTTTTCCTTGCACGCGTTTGTCATTACACAAGAGCCTATAGTTGCACAACAGCTTTCATTACATGAGAGTCTATATCCAGAAAAGAACCCATTTTTGCACAAGTCTGTCTCTGCACAAGTCTTTTAAACACAAGAACCTGTTCTTGCACAAGTCTTTGCATAAGAATCCACCCTTGCACGAGAGTCTTTAGTTGCATGAGACTTTTATTGCACGACAGTCTATGCACTAAGAAGAGTCTGTAACTTTGCACAAGAGTTTTCCTTGCACGCATTTGTCCTCACACAAGAACCTGGTTCACACATGAATGTCCACCTGGACACAAGAGTCTGGCCTGTGAACAAGTGACGAGTGTCACTGTGGGAGTCTGCCCTCGCACAAGATGGGCCAAAATTAACAAAATGAAGTTCAACAGTGACAAATGCAAGATACTCCACTTTGGCAGGAAAAACGAAATGCAAAGATACAGAATGGGGGACAATGCCTGGCTCGAGAGCAGTACGTGTGAAAAAGATCTTGGAGTCCTCGTGGACAACAAGTGAAACATGAGCCAACAATGTGATGTGGCGGCAAAAAAAGCCAATGGGATTTTGGCCTGCATCAATAGGAGCGTAGTGTCTAGGTCCAGGGAAGTCATGCTACCCCTCTATTCTGCTCTGGTTAGACCACACCTGGAATATTGTGTCCAATTCTGGGCACCACAATTCAAGAGAGATATTGACAAGCTGGAATGTGTCCAGAGGAGAGCGACTAAAATGATAAACGGTCTGGAGAACAAGCCCTATGAGGAGCGGCTAAAGGAGCTGGGCATGTTTAACCTGAAGAAGAGAAGGCTGAGAGGAGATATGATAGCCATGTATAAATATGTGAGAGGAAGCCACAGGGAGGAGGGAGCAAGCCTGTTTTCTGCTTCCCTGGAGACTAGGACGCGGAACAATGGCTTCAAACTACAAGAGAGGAGATTCCATCTGAACATTAGGAAGAACTTCCTGACTGTGAGAGCCGTTCAGCAGTGGAACTCTCTGCCCCGGAGTGTGGTGGAGGCTCCTTCTTTGGAAGCTTTTAAACAGAGGCTGGATGGCCATTTGTCAGGGGTGATTTGAATGCAATATTCCTGCTTCTTGGGAGTGGGTTGGACTGGATGGCTCATGAGGTCTCTTCCAACTCTATGATTCTATGATTCTAAGAGTCTATGCAGACACGTGCACCAAAGAGCACAAGAGACAGGCTCGCAAATAACCAGTGTGCCAGCCTTTGCACAACTGTCTATCCTTTGCAAGGGCAGCCCCATGGTCCTATTAGGCATCCATGCATAGACATTCCTATCTATGCAATAAATCCATTGCACACTTCGAAATTAGTGCTAAAGGCATGAGAATGGGGTCAGTCTAGATGATCTCTAGGGGTCTAAATGTCTATAAAGAAGTAATAATAATAATAATAATAATAATAATAATAATATACTTATTAGACCCCTAGAGATCATCTAGACTGACCCTCATTCTCCTAATAATAATAATAATAATAATAATAATAAGTGGTTGGCCCTCTATTGGGAGGGATCAAACTGTGCCTTTTAAAAAAAATGACTCTTTATTGTCATCCCTATGGAGAGATATTCCCATGATGCTTTGCAAGAAATTAATTGCCTCCCAAAAAGAAAGAGAAGAGATTCTCCTTCTTGCTTGCGCATACCTAATGAGGGCGCCGGGCCTTAATTTGCATCTCATTAGTATGCGGGAGAGGACGGGAGCCCTAGTGGGAAGAAGATGGTAATTGGATGTAATGACAGCCGCTTGTCAAGCCAAAGGAAGAATGGATATATATATATATATATATATATATATATATATAATGGATTCCAAAAAAATCTCATTAATATTCATGAGCCGAACTACGAATATTTTAAGCCGGAGTTTTTTTGCGGTTCGGAAGGCAGAGTATATATATATATATATATATATATATATAATATTTATTGTACAATGATATTATAATATAATATATTATAATATAGTATAATATAATATTTATTGTAATATAATATATTTATTTTAATATTCTATATTATATTTGTTGTAATATATTAAATATTATATAATATTACATTAAAATTATATATTATATACTATTATATTAAAATAAATATTAGTATAATGTATATAATATTTATTTTATATTATATTATATTAATTATAATATAAGATATTTATTTTAATATAATATCTAACATATGAAATATATGATATTATAAAAATACTATTATATTATTTTAGTATACTATATATTTAAATATACTATAATATAATTAATATAATCTAACATATGAACTATATTATAGAATATTAAAATAAATATTATATTATATTATTATATTAAATTATATGTATATATAATTTTAAAATAAATATTGTATTATATTATTATAATAAATTATATGTATATATAATTTTAAAATATTTTATAATATATTTTAATAGCATGTATTTATTTTAAAATATTATAATATGTTAATACAATATAATACAATATTTATTTTAATAGACTAAAATATTTATTTAAATACATATACTTTATTATAATATAATATTGATTTTAACATACTTTAATATCATATGTATTTATCTTAATACAATCTATTTATTTCAATAGAATATTATATTTATTTTAATATATTTATTTTAATAGAATAGAATATTTATGGTAATACAATGTAACATTTAACATTTAATATAATATAATATTTTATTTTAATGTATTATACCATACTATACTATAATATTTATTTTAACATATATTTTGATATCATATGTATTTATCTTAATACAATATATTTAATTCAATAGAATATATTTATTTTAATATTATGTTATTTATATCTTTACTATTATAGAATATTTATTTTAATACAATATATTTTAATATTATATTATATTTATTATTATAAATTATTATATTTATTTTAATATATTTTAATATAATATAATATTTATTTTAATATAATATATCTACCTATCTATTTTCTCTCCTCCGTTGTTTCTCCCGCTTCCTTCCTTCCTTTCTCTTTCTCATTAAATCAAAACCTATTCATGTTTTATTCATGAGTTTTGTTTTTATTCCAGGAACGGATCTCATTCGGAAGAAAAGGAAGGAAATCATAAATATTTCATGGTTTCTTTCCTTGCCATCATTTATTTTTTTCTTTCTCTCTTTTCAGGAAAAAATATAGTTGGCTTTAAAAAATGATAATAACATTTGAGGTCAGCCTAGAAGACCTTCAGGGGCACCCATTTTCCATTACAATATTGTTGTTGTTGTTATATCATATATCACATTATTATTATTATTATTATTATTATTATTATTATTATTATTATTATTGGGATCAGTCTAGATGACCTTTAGGGGGACCCTTTTCCAACTGTACTATTTTTGTACATTGTTTAATTATTATTACTAGCTTGGTGACACTGCTTGTCTATTCTCCATTCTATATCCAATGTCAGCTATGTTAAGTGGGTGCAGGTGGACTACAACTCCCATATGTAAATCCCATCATCCATGGTCCATCCTCCTCCAAACCACACGAAGATGTACAGTGGGTGGTGGGGGCTCTCTGTGCCATGTTTGCTCTTGATCAGTGATTGGTGGGAGTCGCAGTAGTCTCAGAAAGTGAGTGAAGCTACTACAACTCCCATCAGCTATGGCCCATTGTTCCCCAAACTACACCAGGATATAAAGTGAGTCATGGGGGCTCTGTGTGCCAAGTTTGGTCCTGATCTGTCATTGGTGGGGGTTGCATTGGTCTCAGGAAGTGAGTGAAGGTACTGCAAGTTCCCTCATCCATGGTCCATCCTCCTACAAACCACACCAAGATGTACAGTGGGTGATGGGGGCTCTGTGTACCAAGTTTTGTCCTGATCTGTCATGGTTGGGGTTCACAGTGTTCTGTGGGAGCTGAAGCAATTGAAAGTACTGCAACTCCCATCATCTGTGATCCATCCTACCCCAAACTGCACCAAGACATAAAGTAGGTCATGAGTGGTCTGTGTGTCAGGTATGATCCAGGTCTGTCATTCTTGGGGGTTGCAGTGGACTGTGGAAGTGGGAGCCAGAAAGCTGCCACATATACACATATACATGCCCACATACATACACACACATACACACACACACACACACACACATACATACATGCAAACATTTTCTTTTATTATATACTAGCTTGGGGACCCAGCAGTGCCCAGGTTATTTAAGATAGGCATTGTGTGCCAAGGTTGGTTTTTATCAGTTATGTATGTGGCTTGCAGTGGTCTCAGGAAGTTACTTCAAGTCCCATCATCCATGGTCCATCTCCTCCAAACTGCACCAGGATGTAGAGTGGGTCATAGGGGCTCTGTGTGACAAGTTTGGTTTTGATCAGTCATTGGATGAGGGTCGCAGTGGTCACGGGAATAGAGTGGAGGTACTTCAAGTCCCATTATCCATGATCTGCCCTCCTCCAAACACTAGTAGGATATAGAGTGGGTCATGGGGGCTCTGTGTGCCAAGTTTGGTCTTTATTGGTCTTTGTTGTGGTTTATACCCCCCAAGATGTTTTGGACTTCAACTCCCACCATTCCTGACAGCCTCAAGCCCTTTCCTTTCCCCTCTCAGCCACTTAAGAATGTTAGACTGTTGAGGCTGGCCAATCAGAAGCCATATGCAAACTATACCACAGTATCTATGGGTGCCCAAGCATTTTAAAGTACTATAAATCCCATAACCCCACCACCCCCAAACCGTACCAGGAAGTAAAGTTGGTCATGGGGGTTATGTGTGCCAAATTTGGTCCTGGTCCATCATCCGTGCACATCACAGTGGCCTGTGAAAGTGGCATCCAATCAGAAAGCTGCCACATACATACATACACACATACAAACATTTAGTTTTATTATATACTAGATTAGGGACCCGGTGCTGCCTGGGTGATTTGAGAAATGCATTGTTTGTCTGTGCTCCAAGTTTAGTCTAGATCCAATGTTGGCTGGGTTTAGTGGGTATAGGTGAACTATAACTCCGATATGCAAGTCCCATCATGCGTGGTCAATCCTCCTCCAAACTACAAAAGGATGTAGAGTGGGTCATGGGGGCTCTGTGTGCCAAGTTTGGTCTTGATCAGTCATTGGTTGAGGGTTGCTGTGGTCTGAGGAAGTGAGTGAAGGTACTGCAAGTCCCATTGTCCATGGTCCATTGGCCCACAAACCAGAACAGGATGTAGAGTGGGTCATGGGGGCTCTTTACATTGATCAGTCAATGGTGTGGGTCGCAATGGTCTCAGGAAATGAGTGAAAGTACTGCAAGTCCCATTATCCATGGTTTGTCCTCCTTCAAACTGCACCAGGATGTAGAGTGGGTCATGGAGGCTCTGTGTGCCAACTTTGGTCTTTATCGGTAATTCGATGAGGGTCCCAGTGCTCTCAGATAGTGAGTGAAGGTACTGAAAGTCCCCTTGGTCCAACCTTGCCCAAACCACACCAGGACATAAAGTGGGTCATGAGGGGTCTGTGTACCAAGTTTGGTCCTGGTCTCTGATTTGTGCGGGCACAGTGTTCTGTGGGAAGTGACTCGGGTGAAGGTACTGCAAATCCCATCGTCCGTGGTCCATCCTCCCCCAAACTTCAGCAAGGCATGAGGTGGCTCGTGAAGGTACTGCAAATCCCATCATTAGTGGCCCATCCTGCCCTAAACCGCACCAATGGGTCATTGGGCTTCTGTGTGCCAAGTTTGGTCCTGATCCGTCATTGGTGTGGGAAATTTGCCCCAATTCTGTCGTTTGTGGGCTTTGGAATGCTCTTTGATTGTTGGTGAACAATAAGAAAGTGAAGCAGAAAGAGAGCATTTGGTTGAAGTTGCTGCTGTGGCCACACTCCATAGAAGCTGACCCAAGCAGGTATTAGGGAACTGTGGAACACCTTGCTGCAGGTGAGATCAGCTTGAAGGCAGGGAGTTCTGGGTTGTTCCTCCTCATCAGTCCCCCCAAACCTCTCTAGTATGTTCAGTTGAAGATCAATTCCTCTCCGTTTCCTCTCTGAACTGCAGCAGGGGGTTCCGCAGTTCCCTAATACCCGCTTGGGCCAGCTTCTATGGAGTGTGGCCACACCATAGAAAAGAATAAGGGTTAAGAGAAAGGCAGTGGGCAGGGTCATGCAAATTCCACACCAATGGAGAGAGTCAGAAACACTGGGATGTCTGTGTTGGAGGAAACACATGGGGATTGCAGTGGTTTGTGGAAGCCAAATTGAGTGAAGGTACTGCAAATCCCATCATTCGTGATCTGTCCTTCTTCAAACTTCACTAGGAATTATAGTGGATCATGGGCGGTCTGTATGCCAAGTTTGACCATGATCCATCATTCGTGGGGGTTGCAGTGGTCTATGGAAGTGAGTGAAGGTACTGCAAATCCCAAGGCAAGTGTGATCCATTGCTATTTGGTTTCAAAGTGCTCTCTGGATGTAGGTGAACTACAACTGCTGTAAATCAAGATCAATCCCACCCCCAAACTTTGTCATGGGGGTTCAGTGTGCCAAATGTGGTCCAGGCCCATTGTGGATGGGGGTCACAGTGCTCTGCCTCAATGCACAGTGAACTACAACTTCCATCATGGACCCCAAACACCTCCAATCTGACTAATTGTTAATTTCATAGGAAAGGGTAGGAAAGGGTTATAGGAGAGGCAGTGGGCTTATCAATAACAAGGTAAAATAATATATAGTAAAATATAATTATAGAATAATAATATTTTATATTATTATAATATTATTATATTATAATAATATAAAATATTATTCTATAATTATATTTTACTATATATTATTTTATATTATTATAATATTATTATATTATATTTTACATTATTATTATTTGCTATATTATTATATTTTAATATACATTATTTTACTATTTTATATTATAGTATAACTAAATAATAAAAATATATAGTATATATATAGTGTGTGTGTACATATACACACTATATATACTACTCAGGTGGCGCAGTGGGTTAAAACGCTGAGCTGCTGAGCATGTTGACTGAAAGGTCACAGGTTCGAATCTGGGGAGCAGTGTGAGCTTCCACTGTCAGCCCCAGCTTCTGCCAACCTAGCAGTTCGAAAACATGCAAATGTGAGTAGATCTATAGGTATCGCTCCGGTGGGAAGGTAATGGCGCTCCATGCAGTCGTGTTGGCCACATGACCTTGGAGGTGTCTATGGACAATGCCAGCTCTTCGGCTTAGAAATGGAGATGAGCACCACACCCCAGAGTCAGACATGACTGGACTTAATGTCAGGGGACTACCTTTACCTTTTTTAACATTATTAATATATTATGTTATTGTATTATTATTACATTATTTATTATTAATATTAACTATAATATAATCATAGAATTACAATGTTCGACACAACTGGACTTAATATCAAGGGAAAACCTTTACCTTTACTATATTATTATATTTTAATATATATTATTTTACTATTTTATATTATAGTATTAATAATAATAATAATAATAATGAAATAATAAAATATAACTATTTTATATTATTATATTTTACTATTATCACATTTTATTATAATAATATAATAAAATAATAATATAAATATAGTAATAGTAAAATAATATATATTAAAATTATAATATTATAATAATAATAATGAAATAATAAAATATAACTATTTTATATTATTATTATATTATATTTTACTATTATCATATTTTTTATTTCATTATTATTATTATTATTATTATTTACTATATTATATTTAGTATAATAACAATAATACCTCACTACCTCTGAGGATGCTTGCCATAGATGCAGGCGAAACGTCAGGAGAGAATGCCTCTAGAACATGGCCATATAGCCCGAAAAAACCTACGACCCAATAATAATATAAATATAGTAATAGTAAAATAATATATATTAAAATTATAGTATAATAATAATAATAATAATAATAATGAAATAATAAAATATAACTATTTTATATGATTATATTATATTTTACTATTATCACATTTTATTATAATAATATAATAAAATAATAATATAAATATAGTAATAGTAAAATAATATATATTAAAATTATAGTATAATAATAATAATAATAATAATGAAATAATAAAATATAACCATTTTATATGATTATATTATATTTTACTATTATCACATTTTATTATAATAATATAATAAAATAATAATATAAATATAGTAATAGTAAAATAATATATATAATAATAATAATAATGAAATAATAAAATAAAACTATTTTATATTATTATATTATATTTTACTATTATCATATTTTACTATTTCATTATTATTTCATTATTATTAATAATAATAATGAAATAATAAAATAAAACTATTTTATATTATTATTATATTATATTTTACTATTTCATTATTATTATTATTATTATTATACTATAATTTTAATATATATTATTTTACTATTACTGTTGTTCATTTGTTCAGTCGTCTCCGACTCTTCGTGACTTCATGGACCAGCCCACGCCAGAGCTCCCTGTCGGCCGTCACCACCCCCAGCTCCTTCAAGGTTACTATTACTATATTTATATTATTATTGGGTCGTTGTAGGTCTTTTCGGGCTATAGGGCCATGTTCTAGAGGCATTCTCTCCTGACGTTTCGCCTGCATCTATGGCAAGCATCCTCAGAGGTAGTGAAGTATTATTATTATTATACTAAATATAATATAGTAAATATATATAGGATGGGATATAATAATAATGATGATGATGATAATAATAATATCCGCTCTGTTTCCAGGCTCATTCATCGCAATTCAATTAAGGGCTTGGCTTCTTGATGCGCCAATTAAGGAGAGGCGTTTATTGATGATTGATTTTCTCCCCTTTAATCGGTTTGTTCCATTAGCGAGGCATTTATAGGATGATTATTATTTGCATGATTTGAATATTAATGGCCGTTTATGGCTTTTATGGCTTTGGGTGCAAATTAAATGCACTCCTTTTTTTTGCATGAAATTAGCATAAATTTGCATGTAGTTGGATGCTCCAAACAAGTGGAATGCAAACTTTTTTTGCCATGAATTTAGCATAAAGGGAAATGCAAACTTTTTTGCATTAAATTTTTTGCATTAAATTTGCATTAAATTTAATGTGAATTTTTTGCATTAAATTTTGCATACAATTTTGATGCCCTAATACAAGAAGCAGAATGCAAACTGGGGAAAAATTATCAAGAATTTGAATGCAAATGTTTTTGCATTAAATTTGCATGAATTGCATATCATGTAAACACCCCAAACAAGTCCAAGAATGCAAACTATTGGAGGTTTTTTGCATTAAATTACCATTAATGCTTTTAACTAGGAGACTCAAATTGATATGTTTTTATTGATATTGATTGTTTTACTTGGTTTTATACTTAAATTGACTGTTTTTAATTGTATTTTATGTTTTGATACTGAGGGGTGGTATATAAATGTAGTAAATAAATACATAAATAAAATTAATTTGCATATGATTTGATGCCCAAAACAAGGGAAATGCTAAAGTGGAATGCAAAGTTTCAGCGATTTTTTGCATAAAATTTGCATTAATTTGCATATAATTTGACACCCAAAACAAGTGCGAGAATGCAAACTATGAAAGGTTTTGTATTAAATTTGCATTAATTTGCATATAATTTGATTCCCCAAACAAGAAGAATGTATTTTATGCTATTAGTAGAATGGAAAGTTTTGACTATATTTTTCATTAAATTTGCATAAATTTGCAGGAATGCAAACTATTGGGAGATTATTTTTGCATAATCTTAGCATAAATTAGCATAAGAACTTATACATAAATTAATAAATGTCTGACTACTTTCTGGAACGGATCATTAAGGGGTAATAATAATAATATTCTTTATATACATTATCTTTATATTTTTATAATTATTCTTTATATCCTTATTAGATTAATATTAGATTTGTATTATTATTATTGTTATTCTTTCCTTTATGTTATTATTATCATCCTTCTTCTATATTATTAGTATGTTATTTATAGTATATTATCATTATATCCTTTATGATTATATATTATATATTATTATTGTTGTTATTATTATCTTTATATTATTATTATTAAAACCTTTATATATTATATTAATTTTATATTAATTTTATTATTGTAACATATATATTCTTTATAGTCTATAGTATTATTATATTCTTTATATTAATAATATTAATTATAACAATATAAAGAACATAATATAATGATGATATTAATAATAATATAAAGGAAATTAGCAATGATAATAATAATGAATATGAAGAAATATTTATTATTACTATTATTATATCCTTTACATCATATCCTATATATATATATAGGTAAAGGTAAAGGTAGTCCCCTGACATGTCTGACTCTGGAGTGTGGTGCTCATCTCCATTTCTAAGCCGAAGAGCCAGCGTTGTCCGTAGACACCTCCAAGGTCATGTGGCCGGCATGACTGCATGGAGCGCCATTACCTTCCTGCCGGAACGGTACCTATTGATCTACTCACATTTGCATGTTTTCGAACTGCTAGGTTGGCAGAAGCTAGGGCTGACAGCAGAAGCTCACGCCGCTCCCCGGAATCGA
Source organism: Anolis sagrei (assembly GCF_037176765.1). Lineage (NCBI taxonomy): Eukaryota > Metazoa > Chordata > Lepidosauria > Squamata > Anolidae > Anolis > Anolis sagrei. The sequence continues at coordinate 60,594,204 of NC_090034.1, read as the reverse complement.
ACCTGCGACCTTTCGATCAACAAGCTCAGCAGCTCAGTGCTTTAACCCACTGCGCCACCGGGGGCTCCTATATATATATATATTGTAATATTTATGTTTATAGTTATTATTATTATTATTATTATTATTATTATTATTTTCTCCTTTCTGTTATTATTTTCTTCATTTCCTTCCTTGTGTTTCTTCTTCTTCTTCTTCTTCTTCTTGTTATTATTATTTCCATTATATTATTTTTATATTCTTTATATTTTTATATCATTCTTCTTATTTTTTTATATTATTATTATTGTTATTGTTATTGTTATACTGACACAAAAACACAGTATGTCACAGCAAATGAGATCTCCATGCTGGATTTCGTATCACAAGTCGAACACTTCCCAAGCGTCTAGGACTGTGTGATGTTTTTTCAAATGATGTGCACAGATCCATTGCAGTTGACAAATCGAGATTTTGTCAATGTTTATGGTTTCCAATGTTTATGGTTTCTTTTGGCACAGCACCCAGTGTGCCGATCACCACTGGGACCACCTGTAGTGGTTTATGCCAGAGCCTTAGCCGTTCAATTTTGAGGTCCTGATATCGGCTGAGTTTCCTGTTGTTTTTCCTCAATGCGACTGTCACCTGGTATGGCGACATACGAAAGCTGACTGGCACAACCTGGGGATCACAACCAGACACAGTGAAGACATCTGCCCTTGCGCTGTGCTACTCTGCTGCTGAGTACGCATGCCCAGTGTGGAACACATCTCACCACACTAAAACAGTGGATGTGGCTCTTAATGAGACATGCAGCATTATCACGGGGTGTCTGCGCCCTACACCACTGGAGAAATTACACTGCTTAGGCGGTATTGCATCACCTGACATCCGCCGGGAAGTAGCAGCCAATAGTGAAAGGACCAAGGCAGAGACATCTCCAGATCATCCCCTGTTTGGGTATCAGCCAGCACGTCAACGACTTAAATCCAGACATAGTTTTCTAATATCTACAGAGACACTCGCTGGAACACCTCAGCAAGCGAGAGTCCAAAAGTGGCAGGCTCAAACCCAGCACCTCAACCAATGGCTGATACCAAATGAGAGACTCCCCCCTGGGCACACAGAGGACTGGGCGACTTGGAAGGCACTGAACAGACTGCACTCTGGCACCACGAGATGCAGAGCCAACCTTCAGAAATGGGGCTACAAAGTGGAATCCTCGACATGCGAGTGTGGAGAGGAGCAACCCACTGACCACCTGCTGCAATGCAACCTGAGCCCAGCCACATGCACCATGGAGGACCTTCTTGCAGCAACACCGGAAGCACTCCAAGTGGCCAGATACTGGTCAAAGGACATTTAACCAGCTACCAAACTCACAAGTTGTGTATTTTTCTGTTTGTTTGCTTTGTTCTGTTAGAATGAGACGACAAATGTAGAATGAGACGACAAATAAATAACCTGGTATGGCGACATCAATAACGCAGACTTTTTTCTTTTCCACAATCGTGACGTCTGGCGTATTGTGTTCCAAAACTTTGTCAGTCTGGATTGGAAAGTCCCACAGTATTTTGTGTGTTCATTTTCCACTCCCTTTGCAGGTTTATGATCCCTTTACCAGTTCTTTACTACTGGCAGGTGGTTGTTGTTTATTCGTTCAGTCGCTTCCGACTCAAATTCAAATTCAAATCATTTATTTCAGTCATTGACCAGCACAGGAAATAGAGTCACATTTTCCGACTCTTCGTGACCTCATGGGCCAGCCCACGGCAGAGCTTCTTGTCAGCCGTGGCCACCCCCAGCTCCTTCAAAGTCAAGCCAGTCACTTCGGAAATGCCAAATACTCTTCAGATCGTTTCTCTTCAGATCGTATATATCTTTCGCCTTTTACTGAAATGCCAAATTGACCCATCCAGGGGACGCGACCCCCAGGTTGAGAACCGCTGTTTTAGACCGTTGGAAAATTATAGGCAGAATACACAACATTATTAATACTTTATTACTAACAGAATTACGGAACTAATAGAATTACGGAAAAAATAGACCCCTGCCTGATCCCACAACAAGCTGGCTTCAGAAAAGGCAAAAGCTGCACATCGCAAGTGCTGAACCTGACTCAGCGCATAGAAGATGGCTTTGAAAGGCAGCAGATGACAGGAGCTGTCTTCATAGACCTGTCCGCAGCCTATGATACTGTGAACCACCGCCTCCTCCTGAGAAAAATGTATAATATCACAAAGGACGACCACCTCACCCGCCTCATAGGAAACCTGCTACAAAACAGGAGCTTCTTTGTTGAGTTCCAGGGCCAGAGAAGCGGATGGCGGAAACAGAAGAACGGCCTGCCTCAGGGGAGCGTGCTTGCTCCATCCATGTTCAACATTTACACAAATGACCAGCCACTGCCAGAAGGGACAGAGAGCTTCATCTATGCTGATGATCGTGCCATCACTGCTCAAGAAGGGAGCTTTCTGATGGTTGAACAGAAGCTTTCCGAAGCTCTAGGTGCTCTTACTGCCTATTACAGGGAAAACCAACTGATGCCTAATCCATCTAAAACACAGACATGTGCCTTTCATCTCAAGAACAGAGAAGCATCCCAAGCTCTGAGGATTATTACCTGGGAAGGAATCCCACTGGAGCATTGCAGCGCACCCAAATACCTGGGAGTCACTCTGGACCGTGCTCTGACCTACAAGAAGCACTGCCTGAACATTAAACAAAAAGTGGGCGCTAGAAACAACATCATACGAAAGCTGACTGGCACAACCTGGGGATCACAACCAGACACAGTGAAGACATCTGCCCTTGCGCTGTGCTACTCTGCTGCTGAGTATGCATGCCCAGTGTGGAACACATCTCACCACGCTAAAACAGTGGATGTGGCTCTTAATGAGACATGCCGCATTATCACGGGGTGCCTGCGCCCTACACCACTGGAGAAATTACACTGTCTAGCCGGTATTGCACCACCTGACATCCGCCAGGAAGTAGCAGCCAATAGTGAAAGGACCAAGGCAGAGACATCTCCAGCTCATCCCCTGTTTGGGTATCAGCCAGCACGTCAACGACTTAAATCCAGACATAGTTTTCTAAGATCTACAGAGACACTCGCTCATCTGTCTCTTCCTGGATTCAAACCTGCGACCTGTCGGTCTTCAGTCCTGCCGGCACAGGGGTTTAACCCACTGCGCCACCGGGGGCTCCATATAATAATAATAATAATAATAATAATAATAATAATAATAATACTTTATTTGTACCCCGCCACCATCACCCCAAGGGACTCGGTGCGGCTTACATGAGGCCGAGCCCGAACACAACAATACAAGCAATAATCACAACAATACAAGCAATTAAAATAAAAACATAGACAATTGACATATAACATTATCAATAAGACAACATACAATTAAAACCGTGGGAAGGCCAAATGTAAAATTAAAATTGGAAATAGTGTTGAATCACGGACGAAAAGGTGATAGTGGCGTTTGTGGAAATATAAAGTGCATTAGAGGGACAAAGTGCTATGGGATCATTATTCTGGGAAGGCACACTGGAACAACCACGTCTTCAAGCTCCTCCTGAAGACTGCCAGGGTTGGGCCCTGCTTGATGTCCTTAGGGAGGGAGTTCCAGAGTCAAGGGGCCACCACCGAAAAGGCTCTTCTCGCAGTCCAAGGCACTCTCAGAACTTTCCTCCAACACCACAGCTCAAAAGCATCTCTCTTCCTTCGCTCAGCCTTCCTTATGGTCCAGCTCTCACATCCATAGGTTACGACAGAGAACACCATTGCTTTGACTATGCGGATCTTCGTTGCCAGTGTGATGTCTCTGCTCTTCATTCTTTGAGCGAGATTGGTCATTGCGATCTTCCAAAAAAGGAAACATCTTCTGATTTCCTGGCCACAGTCTATGTCTGCAGTAAGCTTCGCACCTAGAAACACAAAGTCTGTCTCTACCTCCATGTTTTCTCCCTTTACTTGCTAGCTATCAATCTGGGAAGTGGTACTTGTGATGTAAGTTCCAATGAATCATCTGGGCCACAGAGTTGTGCCTCTGTTTGTAGTCCGTCTGTGCGATTTTCTTGCAGCAGCTGAGGATATGATCAATGGTTTCATCCGCTTCCTTACACAGTCTGCATTTTGGGTCATCCGCTGATTTTTCAGTCCTGGCCTTGAATTTATTTGTTATTTTATTTGGAAGTTTTATATACCGGCCTTCTCACCTCAACGAGGGACTCAGGTCGGTTTACAACATATATGCAAATACAATAATATACGAGTACAACAGAGTGCAACATCATTGCAGATTAAAATAGTACAATGAAGTACAGTAAAAACATCATCATCACAATTACCCAAGCCAAATCGTCAATACAGTCACAGTCATAGTCATAGTCACAGTTCATCATCCTCCTTCCTTGTGGACGAAGGTTATAGATTCAGTCCTCAAATGCCACGGTCCAGAGCCAGGTCTTTAGTCGTTTCCTGAAAGTCAGGAGGGAGGGAGCAGCTCTAATCTCTAGTGGGAGGGAGTTCCAAAGCTGGGGAGCCACCACCGAGAAGGCCCTGTCCCTTGTCCCCACCAAACGTGACTGCGAGGATGGTGGGACCGAGAGCAGTAGTTTCCTGAAAGTCAGGAGGGAGGGAGCAGCTCTAATCTCTAGTGGGAAGGAGTTCCAAAGCTGGGGAGCCACCACTGAGAAGGCCCCGTCCCTTGTCCCCACCAAACGTGACTGCGAGGATGGTGGGACCGAGAGCAGTAGTTTCCTGAAAGTCAGGAGGGAGGGAGCAGCTCTAATCTCTAGTGGGAGGGAGTTCCAAAGCTGGGGAGCCACCACCGAGAAGGCCCTGTCCCTTGTCCCCACCAAACGTGATTGCGAGGATGGTGGGACCGAGAGCAGTAGTTTCCTGAAAGTCAGGAGGGAGGCAGCAGCTCTAATCTCTAGTGGGAGGGAGTTCCAAAGCTGGGGAGCTACCACTGAGAAGGCCCTGTCCCTTGTCCCCACCAAACGTGACTGCGAGGATGGTGGGACCAAGAGCAGCCCCCCCCCCCCCCCCGGAAGGTCTTAATAACCTTGATGGTTCATAGGGGAGAATCCGTTCGGACAGGTAAACTGGGCTGGAGTTGTTAGCATTGGTTCTGATGGCTTGCTCCTGGGCTGCAAGAATCAGGCCTTCTGTCTCCTTCTTCAGTGTTCCATTCATGAGCCATAACGAAGTCTTCTCCTTATCAACTTTTCCTTCAATTTTGGCAAGGAACTGCCCATGCAATGCTTTGTTGTGCCAGCTGTCAGCTCTGGTTTGGAGTGCAGTTTTCTTGTACTGATTCTTTGTCTGCTGTGCCTTGATTATTTCGTGGTGGGGGGGCTTAACTGCTCCAAGGATGCTGAGAGCTGTGCTGGTGGTAGTGTAGCTTCCAGCAGATCCAACCAAGCCAGAGAGATCTCAGCTGAGGAGTGGATCTAAGAGCACCTAACCCATTAGCACTAGGAAGACAAAAACCAAAACGAAGTCTATACTGGCTCGGTTGTTGCCCAGGATAAAAAGGACCACAGTGGATGCTGCTGACTCTGGACATCCATCAACAAGTGGGCTACAGAATCAAAACACAAATGAACAATCACAGAAGCGGCAAAAAATATACAATGCCAGAAAACCGCACTATTATTATTATTATTATTATTATTATTATTATTACTATTATTAACTCCTTCCTTATTTTTCTCTCTCTTCTTATTCTCTTCCTTTCCGTCCTTCTTCTTGTTCTTCTTGTGTTTCCTGAGCGGAATCTCAATGAGGGTTTGCTATCGATTTTTTCCTCCGCAAAAAAGAAAAGAAAAGAACGAAAGAACGAAGAAACGGATGAATAATGCATTACTCCCTCCCTCCCTTCGCATTCATTACATCGACCACATTTTTCTTATTCATTCCCATTCGTTCTTTCTACTTCATTCTGTTTCATTCTTTCTATTTCGTGCTTTCTTTCTTACTCTTTCTTTCTTTCCTAATAATAATAATAATAACAATGTAAAATAAATGGTATATTATAATAAAATACAATATAAAATAATACATCTATTAAAATATAATAATAATATAAAGGTGAAATAATATATTAAAATATAATGATATAAAATCTATTAAAATAAAATAAGATAAAATAGTAAAATCAACTGTATGCTATTAAATAAAAATATAAAAATGATGTAATAATCTATTAAAATATATTAATATAAAAATAAAATAAAATAAATATTAATATTAAATATAAAAATAAAATAATCTATTAAAATAGAAATAGTAAAATAATTGGTATATTATAAAATATAATAACATAAAAGTGAAATAATGTATTAAAATATAATGATATAAAATCTATTAAATATAATAATAATAATAATAATATAAAATAGTAAAATAAACTGTATGCCCATTAAATAAAAATATAAAAATAATGTAATAATCTATTAAAATATAATAATAGAAAATATAAAAATAAAATAATCTAATAAAATATAAAATAGTAAAATAATTGGTATATTCTAATACAATATAATAATATAAAATAATAAAACAATCTTTTAAAATATAATAATAGAAAATTATATAATAATTTATTAAAATATAATAAAATATAATAATAGAAAAATATTAAACCACTAAAATAATATATTAAAAATAATAATATAAAATAGTAAAATAATAGATCTATAGTAATATAGTAAAGTAATACAGAAATAATAATATAGTAATATAAGAGATCTATTATAATAAAGTATAATAACAATATAAAATAATAAAACAATGAGAACATAATAATAATAATAATTATTATTATTATTATTATTTCTATGTCATTCATTGTATTTCATTCCTTCATTCCTTTTCTCTTCTTCATTCTTTCTATTTCACTTCTTCATGTTTTTCCTTTCCTACATTCCTTCTTCTTATGAGAATGCAATGCCAGCTAAGAAATAAATGCAATAAATAAACACAATGAATAAAATTAAATAAATAGATGCAATAAATAAAATGCAGTAAATAGATGCAATAAATAAATGCCAAAAATAACATGGAAAAATAGAGGCAAAATTCACTGAATAAGATGCAATAAATAGATGCAAAAATTAAATGCAAAAAAAGCAAAAATAGATGCAATAAATAGATACAATAAATAGATGCAGCAAATAGATGCTAGAATGGATGCAATAAATAAATGCAAACAGATAAATGCAAAAAAGAACGTGCAAAAATAGATGCAAAAATAAATGCAAAAAATAGATGCAATAAATACAGTAGAGTCTCGCTTATCCAACCTTCGCTCATCCAACTTTCTGTATTATCCAACTCAATCTGCCTCCCACCCAGATCCACAGCTGTTTCAATACATTATGACGTTTTAGTGCTAAATTCGTAAATACAGTAATTTTCTGTTGATTTATTGTAAAACATGATGTTTTGGTGCTTAATTTGTAAAATCATAATGTAATTAGTCTTTTCCTTCATCCCTTCTTATTATAGAACATTTTCGCTCATCCTACATGGATAAGCGAGACTCTACTGTAGATGCAAATATTAAATGCAAAATATTAAATTGCAAAAATAATAAATAAATGCAAATAAATGCAAAAAAAATAATATGAAAAATAGATGCAATAAATAAATGCAACGAATAAGATGCAACAAACAGATAGGTGCAATAAATGCAAAAATACGCAAAAAATAGATGCAAAAATGTTCAATAAACGGGTGCTATAAATTAAAATGCAATAGATCGATGCAAAAAATAATGCAAAAATGCAGGGAATAGATGGACCAAATATATGCAATAGATGCAACAAATAAATGTACTTTCTGCAACTGGGTCCAATTCTTTGCACTGCAATCGAAGGGCGATGTTGACTTTAAGCTGGAATGCATTCAGAGAAAGAGGGCAACTCAAAGGATCCAGGGTCTGGAGAACAAGCCCTATGAGGAGCGGCTGAAAGAGCTGGGCATGTTTAGCCTTCAGAAGAGAAGGTGGAGAGATGGTGAGGGCCATGGGTAAATATGTGAGGGGACATCATAAGGAGGAGGGAGCAGGCTTGTTTTCTGCTGCCCTGGAGACTAGGACACAATGGAGCAATGGGTTTAAATGACAGGAAAGGAGATTCCACCTGAACATGAGGAAGAACTTCCTGACTGGGAGAGAGAGCTGTTCAACAGTGGAACTCTCTGCCCCTTGTGGAGTGTAGTGGAGGCTCCTTCTTTGGAGGCTTTGAAACAGAGGCTGGATGGCCATCTGTCAGGGGTGCTTTGAATGTGATTTTTCCTGCTTTTTGGCAGAATGGGGTTGGACTGGATGGCCCACCAGGTCTCTTCCAGCTCTAGGATTATTACTCTCTCCATTGGTGTGGAATTTGCATGACCCCGCCCACTGCCTCTCCCTTAACCCTTTCCTACTCTTTCCTATGGCACACAGCAAACAGAGAGGAATAGATCCTCCTTTCTTTCCTACCATCTTTGTATACATGCTATATTATGATTATATTGTATCATAATATATATTATTTTTGTTATTTTATATTTATTAATATAATTATATTTTGTTATTATTATATTTTATTATTATATGTTGTTATATTATTAATATAAATAATATATTGTATTATTATATATTCTATCTTTTATTCCTTCCTTCTTCCTTTCTTCATTCCTCCTTTTCCTCTTATTATTTTTCTTTCCTTCCTTTTTTGTATATATATTATGTTGTTATTATTATATTATAATATATATTGTTATTTTATATATATTAATATGTATATTATATTTTATTATTATATGTCATTATATTATTAATATAAATAATATATTGTATTATTAGATATTCTATATTTTATTCCTTCTTCCTTTCTTCATTCCTCCTTTTCCTCTTATTATTTTTCTTTCCTTCCTTTTTTGTATATATATTATGTTGTTATTATTATATAATATATATTGTTATTTTATATATATTAATATGTATATTATATTTTATTATTATATGTTGTTATATTATTAATATAAATAATATATTGTATTATTCTATATTCTATATTTTATTCCTTCCTTCTTCCTTTCTTCATTCCTCCTTTTCCTCTTATTATTTTTCTTTCCTTCCTTTTTCGTATATATAGTATGTTATTATTATTATATTGTATTATAATATATATATTATATTTTGTTATTTTATAGATATTAATATATATATTATATTATATGTTGTCATATTATTAATATAAATAATATATTGCATTATTATATATTCTATAGTTTATTCCTTTCTTCTTCCTTTCTTGATTCCTCCTTTACCTCTTTTTTTCTTTCCTTCCTTTTTTTTCTATATATATTATGTTATTATTATTATATTGTATTACAATATATATATTATATTTTGTTATTTTATAGATATTAATATAATTATATTTTATTATATTTTATTATTATATGTTGTTATATTATTAATATAAATAATATACTATTATATATTCTATATTTATTCCTTCCTTCTTGATTCCTCCTTTTCCTCTTATTTTTTTCTTTCCTTCCTTTTTCGTATATATAGTATGTTATTATTATTGTATTATAATATATTATATTTTGTTATTTTATATATATTAATATGTATATTATATTTTATTATTATATGTCGTTATATTATTAATATAAATAATATATTGTATTATTATATATTCTATATTGTATTCCTTCCTTCTTCCTTTCTTCATTCCTCCTTTTCCTCTTATTATTTTTCTTTCCTTCCTTTTTAATTTGATGCATTTAAAGGCTCTTTATTATAATGACAAAAAAAAACCCGGATCAAATATGCAAATGAAGGGAGCGAAAGCCAGCAATTTGCGCCATCGATTCTTCCTTTTGGGTTTAATGAGAAACATCGATCCAAATGCAAACGAAGGGAAAGAGACGCTTCCAGGAAGACGAAGAAGGCTTTGCCAAGAAATAAATACTTTCTTTAAAAAAATCCTGATAAACAAAATGCAAAAGCAATAAACAAACGGGCATACAAAATGCGAAAGGAATGCAAAATGCAAAACGATTGCAAGACGCAAAAGGAATTCAAAATGCAAAATAATGAATGCAACATTTAAAGCGAATGCAAAACACAAAAACGATGCAAACCAATGCAAAATAATGAATGCAACATTTAAAGCGCATGCAAAACACAAAAACGATGCAAACCAATGCAAAATAATGAATGCAACATTTAAAGCGCATGCAAAACACAAAAATAATGCAAACCAATGCAAAATAATGAATGCAACATTTAAAGCGCATGCAAAACACAAAAATGATGCAAACCAATGCAAAATAATGAATGCAACATTTAAAGCGCATGCAAAACACAAAAACGATGCAAACCAATGCAAAATAATGAATGCAACATTTAAAGCGCATGCAAAACACAAAAATAATGCAAACCAATGCAAAATAATGAATGCAACATTTAAAGCGCATGCAAAACACAAAAACGATGCAAACCAATGCAAAATAATGAATGCAACATTTAAAGCGCATGCAAAACACAAAAATAATGCAAACCAATGCAAAATAATGAATGCAACATTTAAAGCGCATGCAAAACACAAAAACGATGCAAACCAATGCAAAATAATGAATGCAACATTTAAAGCGCATGCAAAACACAAAAATAATGCAAACCAATGCAAAATAATGAATGCAACATTTAAAGCGCATGCAAAACACAAAAATGATGCAAACCAATGCAAAATAATGAATGCAACATTTAAAGTGCATGCAAAACACAAAAATGATGCAAACCAATGCAAAATAATGAATGCAACATTTAAAGCGCATGCAAAACACAAAAATAATGCAAACCAATGAAAAAAATGAATGCAACATTTAAAGCACATGCAAAAGACAAAAATAATGCAAACCAGTGCAAAATAATGAATGCAACATTGAAAGCGCATGCAAAACACAAAAATGATGCAAACCAATGCAAAATAATGAACGCAACATTTAAAGCGCATGCAAAACACAAAAATAATGCAAACCAATGCAAAATAAGGAATGCAACATGGAAAGCGCATGCAAAACACAAAAATGATGCAAACCAATGCAAAATAATGAATGCAACATTGAAAGCGCATGCAAAACACAAAAATGATGCAAAGCAATGCAAAATAATGAATGCAACATTTAAAGCGCATGCAAAACACAAAAATAATGCAAACCAATGCAAAATAATGAATGCAACATTTAAAGCGCATGCAAAACACAAAAATGATGCAAACCAATGCAAAATAATGAATGCAACATTTAAAGCGCATGCAAAACACAAAAACGATGCAAACCAATGCAAAATAATGAATGCAACATTTAAAGCGCATGCAAAACACAAAAATAATGCAAACCAATGCAAAATAATGAATGCAACATTTAAAGCGCATGCAAAACACAAAAACGATGCAAACCAATGCAAAATAATGAATGCAACATTTAAAGCGCATGCAAAACACAAAAATAATGCAAACCAATGCAAAATAATGAATGCAACATTTAAAGCGCATGCAAAACACAAAAACGATGCAAACCAATGCAAAATAATGAATGCAACATTTAAAGCGCATGCAAAACACAAAAATAATGCAAACCAATGCAAAATAATGAATGCAACATTTAAAGCGCATGCAAAACACAAAAATGATGCAAACCAATGCAAAATAATGAATGCAACATTTAAAGTGCATGCAAAACACAAAAATGATGCAAACCAATGCAAAATAATGAATGCAACATTTAAAGCGCATGCAAAACACAAAAATAATGCAAACCAATGAAAAAAATGAATGCAACATTTAAAGCACATGCAAAAGACAAAAATAATGCAAACCAGTGCAAAATAATGAATGCAACATTGAAAGCGCATGCAAAACACAAAAATGATGCAAACCAATGCAAAATAATGAACGCAACATTTAAAGCGCATGCAAAACACAAAAATAATGCAAACCAATGCAAAATAAGGAATGCAACATGGAAAGCGCATGCAAAACACAAAAATGATGCAAACCAATGCAAAATAATGAATGCAACATTGAAAGCGCATGCAAAACACAAAAATGATGCAAAGCAATGCAAAATAATGAATGCAACATTTAAAGCGCATGCAAAACACAAAAAGAATGCAAACCAATGCAAAATAATGAATGCAACATTTAAAGCGCATGCAAAACACAAAAATAATGCAAACCAATGCAAAATAATGAATGCAACATTTAAAGCGCATGCAAAACACAAAAATGATGCAAACCAATGCAAAATAATGAATGCAACATTTAAAGTGCATGCAAAACACAAAAAGAATGCAAACCAATGCAAAATAATGAATGCAACATTTAAAGCGCATGCAAAACACAAAAAGAATGCAAACCAATGCAAAATAATGAATGCAACATTTAAAGTGCATGCAAAGCACAAAAATGATGCAAACCAATGCAAAATAATGAATGCAACATTTAAAGCGCATGCAAAACACAAAAATAATGCAAACCAATGCAAAATAAGGAATGCAACATTTAAAGCGCATGCAAAACACAAAAATGATGCAAACCAATGCAAAATAATGAATGCAACATTTTAAGCGAATGCAAAACACAAAAATGATGCAAACCAATGCAAAATAATGAATGCAACATTGAAAGCGCATGCAAAACACAAAAATAATGCAAACCAATGCAAAATAATGAATGCAACATTGAAAGCGCATGCAAAACACAAAAATAATGCAAACCAATGCAAAATAATGAATGCAGCATTTAAAGTGCATGCAAAACACAAAAATGATGCAAACCAATGCAAAATAATGAATGCAACATTTAAAGTGCATGCAAAACACAAAAATGATGCAAACCAATGCAAAATAATGAATGCAACATTGAAAGCGCATGCAAAACACAAAAATGATGCAAACCAATGCAAAATAATGAATGCAACATTTTAAGCGAATGCAAAACACAAAAATAATGCAAACCAATGCAAAATAATGAATGCAACATTGAAAGCGCATGCAAAACACAAAAATAATGCAAACCAATGCAAAATAATGAATGCAACATTTAAAGTGCATGCAAAGCACAAAAATGATGCAAACCAATGCAAAATAATGAATGCAACATTTAAAGCGCATGCAAAACACAAAAATAATGCAAACCAATGCAAAATAAGGAATGCAACATTTAAAGCGCATGCAAAACACAAAAATGATGCAAACCAATGCAAAATAATGAATGCAACATTTTAAGCGAATGCAAAACACAAAAATGATGCAAACCAATGCAAAATAATGAATGCAACATTGAAAGCGCATGCAAAACACAAAAATAATGCAAACCAATGCAAAATAATGAATGCAACATTGAAAGCGCATGCAAAACACAAAAATAATGCAAACCAATGCAAAATAATGAATGCAGCATTTAAAGTGCATGCAAAACACAAAAATGATGCAAACCAATGCAAAATAATGAATGCAACATTTAAAGTGCATGCAAAACACAAAAATGATGCAAACCAATGCAAAATAATGAATGCAACATTGAAAGCGCATGCAAAACACAAAAATGATGCAAACCAATGCAAAATAATGAATGCAACATTTAAAGTGCATGCAAAACACAAAAAGAATGCAAACAAATGCAACACAGTAAGGGAATGCAAAAGGAATGCAAAATGCAAAATAAATGTAAGATGTAAAATTATTGCAAGTTGCAAAACAAATGCAAAAGGAATGCAAAATGCAAAATTAAAAAGGAATGCAAAATGCAAAATGAGTGCAAATGCAAAATGCAAAAACTAGTGCAAAAATTAAAAAAAAGATTGCAAGATGCAAAACAAAGGAAAAGAGACACTTCCAGGAAGAAGACATTTATATTTAAATAAATGCGGTTTTTAAAATTTCCTGATGAACAAAATGCAAAAGGAATGCAAAACGATTGCAACATTTAAGCAGAAGGCAAAAGGAATGCAAAATGCAAAATAACTAATGCAACATGTAAAGTGCATGCAAATTGCAAAAGGAATGCATGCAGAATGCATATATGATCAAGGGCGGCTCGTCCATTATGCAAAGTAAGCGGTCGCAGAACACTTTTTTTTGCCAGGGGCGCAGAGGCTCCTCTGTAAATGCCCCTCGACCGCCACTTGAGGAGCGTCCCCTCAGCTCACAACAGCCCTAGCAGTCCGTGGGGAGCCTCGGCTTTCTTACCTCGCTGCTGGGCGATCCTCTTCCCAAAGGGGCCGGGCCCTTGAGTCTCGCCTAGCCCCTCTTGTTCCTGCTCCACCCGGCCACCGGGTGCGCGAGCAGAGCCGGCGCTCAATTGTTCTCCGCGTTCAATCCCTTCCCCATGACCGGCTCCCTTTCCCGATCCCCCGGCGCTCCACCCACCTCCTCTCCTCTCCCCAATCCGCGGGTGGGCCAAGGAGCGGAGCTGGCGTGCCTGGCCCGCTTCAGGTCCGGAGGCATGTCTGAAGACCCCAGCGTGCGCACCAAAAGTCGGCTCTTCTCCTGACTTTCCCTTCAGCCATTGGGACCAAGCGAGAGAGAGAGAGAGAGAGAGAGAGAGAGAGAGAGCCCCTCCGGCTGGAGGTATCTCCCACCTCCGCTCCCTCCTTTGTTTTTGCGCCTACCTTCAGGAAAGGTGGGCATCTCCACCTCTCTCTCTCTCTCTCTCTCTCTCTCTTGGTCCCAATGGCTGAGGAGAAAGTCAGGAGAAGAAGTGACTTTTGGTGCACTCGCTGGGGTCTTCAGACATGCCTCCGGACCCGAAGCGGGCCAGGCACGCCAGCTCCGCTCCTTGGCCCACCCGCAGATTGGGAAGAGGAGAGGAGGTGGGTGGAGCGCCGGGGGATCGGGAAAGGGAGCCGGACCCAAAGTGGCAAGGGAGCAAGTGCGGCAAGTGCAGTTACTGGGATGTAGTTACACAGTTACACAGAGTTACATAGTTACACAGAGCCTCCATGACCCACTCTCCATCCTGGTGCAGTTTGGAGGAGGATGGACCACAGATGATGGGACTCGCAGTACCTTCACTAACTTCCTGAGACCACTGTGAGCCATAGTGGTCTCACTATAGACCAACCTTGATACACAATTCCTTTCTCAAATAACCCAGACAGCACCGGGTCCCCAAGCTAGTATATAATAAAAGAGAATGTTTGTATGTATGTATATATGTATGTATGTATGTATGTATGTAAGTATGTGGGCATGTATGTATGTGTGTATGTGGCAGCTTTCTGGCTCCCACTTCCATAGTCCACTGCAACCCCCAAGAATGACAGACCGGGATCATACCTGACACACAGACCACCCATGACCTACTTTATGTCTTGGTGCAGTTTGGGGTAGGATGGACCGCAGAAGATGGGAGTTGCAGTCAGGGGCGGCTCAAGCCATTACGCAAAGTAAGCATTTGCAGTATAGTTGATTTTGCCCAAGGGCGCTCATGGGGGAAAATACACCTTGACATATGCGAGTTGTAGTTACTGGGATGTATAGTCCTACTAAAATCAAAGAGCATTCTGAACTCTACCAATGATGGAATTGAACCAAATATGGCACACAGAACTCCCACGACAAACAGAAAATATATATCAATGATTGAAAATGAATGAAAAAGGCAAACAAATGAAACATTGAAAAGGAATGCAAGCAAGTGCAAAAGAGAAAACCAACGAAAGATGCAAAGGAATGCAAAACACAAAAGGAATGCTAACTAATGCAACACAGATAAATACATGCAAACCAAATAGAAACAAATGCAAAATGCAAAACTTAGGCAACGTTTTAAAGGAATGCAAAATAAATGCAAGCAAATGCAAAAAGAAGAAAGATGCAAAAGGAATGGAAAATAAGTGGAAAATGCAGACAAACATAACATTTTAAAGGAACGCAAAACTAGTGCAAACAAGTGGAAAAAAAGAAACACGTGGAATGCAAAATGCAAAACTAGTGCAACATCAAAAAGGAATGCAAAATGCAAGAAACATTTGAAAATATTGTATTATTATATATTCTATATTTTATGTTATATTTTATTATTTATTAAAATATAATAATAATAATAATAATAATAATAATAATGTAATACAGTGATACTAAATAGTAATATATAGTAACATGTAACAATATAATATAATATAACAATATAATATAATAGTAATGGCTGGGGGTGGTGACGGCCGACAGGGAGCTCTGGCGTGGGCTGGTCCATGAGGTCACGAAGATTCGGAAACAACTGAACGAATGAACAACAACCCAACAACAAGTAAATCATAATACTACATATATAATATAATAAAAGAATGTAATAATAATAATGCTAAATATATATTAATACTTCTAAATATATAATAAAATATAACAATTTAATATTATAATACTAAATAATACATCTAAATATATAATATAATATAATGTATAATACTAAATATATAATATAATATAATAATATGATATAATAATAATTATAATAATCTAAAGCATTCCCATAAGGAATAGTGTTATCTATCTATCTATCTATCTATCTATCTATCTACCTGCTCTGTGTCAATGGGTGAAGGGCTCTATTTCCTTCCTGATAATTAAATATTGATTTTTTTCCTTGTCATTTCCAGAAATTGTCCTGAGACTCCCTTCGGGGCCATTAAAATAAATAGAAAGAAAAAGAAAGAAAGAGAAAAAGAAGGAAAGAGAGAAAATATTATACTATATTAGTATTATTATATTATTATTATGTTTGTATTTTTGTATTATTCTTATATATTAATTATTATTATATCTATTATTATTATTATAGTTTTATTATTATTAAAGTATTATCATTATATCATACTAAAAAAAGAAGGAAGGAAGGAAAAAGAATGAAAGAAGAGAAAAATATCCTATTATTATAACATGATTATTATTTTATTATTATATCATCATTATAATAATATATTATTTATATATTATTATATTTCATTGTATATTATTATCATCATCATTATATTATATTATTATTTTCTATTTTATAATTGTTGATTTTGTTGTAATGTGTGATGTGTTTTTAACTGTATATTACTGTATAACTTGTATTGTGTAAACCGCATTGAGTCGCCTAATCTAGGCTGAAAAATGCGGTAATAGAAATAAAGCAAATAAAAATAAATAAATAAATAAATAAATATCATTATATTGTACATATTATTAATATATACTATCATCATTAGATTAAAATATTATACTATATAAGTATTATTATATTTTATTATTATGATGTTTGTATTATTGTTGCATTATTCTTATATATTAATTATTATTATATCTATTATTATTATAGTTTTTTATTATTAAAGTATTATCATTATATCAAATCAAAAAAAAAAAAGGATGGGTGGAAAGAAGGAAAAAGAATGAAAGTTTGGTCCAGGTCCGTTATTCGTGAGGGTCGCAGTGCTCTGTTGGATCCGAATAGGGTGAAGGTACTGCAAATCTAAGACGTATTTGTTTCGACAGGCTTTTGATCTTTGATATTGCTGGTTTTTAAATTGTTTTAGATTTTAGTCTGTTCTTGTAAGCCGCTCCGAGCCCTGGTGGGGAGTGGCGGCATATAAGTTTTGAACGATAAATAAATAAATAAATAAATATTATTATATTACATTTTATTATTATCATTATATTATATACTAGCTGTCCCTGCCACGCGTTGCTGTGGCCCAGTCTGGTGATCTGGAAAATGAAGTAATGAGAAAGTGTTGGTTTCTAATCTATGTAATTCCTTTCTGCTTGTGAGTAAACAGTATTTCTTGTTGTTTCTTTGTCAATGTTGAGAGTGTCTGGTTTGCCTACTCTGGAATATGCAACATATCATAGTCCATCTTTAAGGGTCTCTTTCAAATCTATGATAGTATATCTGTGTGTGTGTGTGAGAATCATATCTATCTATCTATCTATCTATATTTATGACTGATGGCTCTCTGTCAGGAGGGCTCTGATTCCATTTTCCAGTGAAGAGAGTTGGACTGGATGGCCTTAAGTATTTTCTGTTGGTCATGGGGGTTCTGTGTGGGAAGTTTGCCCCATTTCTGTCGTTTGTGGGTTTCAGAATGCTCTTTAATTGTAGTGAACTATAAATCCCAGTAACTACAACTCCCAAATGTCAAGGTCTATTTCCTCCAAACTCCATCTGTGTTCATATTTGGGCATATGGAATATTCGTGCCAAGTTTGGTCCAGAACCATCATTGTTTGAGTCCACAGTGCTCTCTGGATGTAGGTGAACTACAACTCCCAAACTCAAGGTCAATGCCCACCAAACCTTCCAGTGTAGTCTGTTGGTCATGGAAGTCCTGTATGCCATGTTTGGTTCAATTCCATCATTGGTGGAGCTCAGAATGCTCTTTGATTGTAGGTGAACTATAAATCCCAGCAACTACAACTCCCAAATGTCAAGGCCTATTTCCCTTAAACTCCATCTGTGTTCATATTTGGGCATATGGAATATTTGTGCCAAGTTAGGTCCAGATCCATCATTGTTTGAGTTCACAGTGCTCTCTGGATGTAGGTGAACTATAATCCCCAAACTCAGGTCAATGTCCACCAAATCCTTCCAGTTTTTCTGTTGGTCATGGGAGCCCTGTGTGCTAAGTTTGGCCCAATTCCATCATTGGTGGAGTTCAGGATGCTCTTTGATTGTAGGTAAACTATAAATCCCAGCAACGACAATTCCCAAATGACAAAATCATATTTTTTTTGAGTGGAGGACATAAATTGGACTGTCTTGTGTCCAAATTTGGTGTCAATTCCCCAGTGGTTTTTGAGTTCTGATGGTAGCACGTACTAACATTACATTTTTATTTATATAGATTATTATATATTATTATTGTCATTATATTATATATTGGCTTGGGGCCTGGTGATGACTGGGTTATTAGAAAAAGGCATTGTTTATGTTTGGATGCTAGGTAATATCAGTTTGGCAATTTGTCATTGATGGGCTTCAGCTGCTCTCTGGATGCAGGGTGAACTTCAAGTCCCACTCATATGGGTCAGTCTTCCCTCAAACCCTCAGTATGTTCTGTTTGTCATGGGGGTCTTGTGTGCCAAGGTTGGTCCATATCCATCATTTGTGGGAATTGTAGTGTTCTGTGGGCCAAATTGGGTGAAAATACTGCAAAACCCTCATCCACTGTCCATTCTTCCAAAATTGCACCATGGCGTAAAGTGGGTCAGGGGTGCCTGTGTGCCAAGTTTGGTCCGGGTCCATTATTTGTGAGGGTCGCAGTGCTCTGTTGATCCGAATAGGGTGAAGGTACTGCAAATCCACCATCGTGGTCCATGCTTCCCCAAGTTAGTCCACCTTTGGTGATTTCAGAGTGCTCATTGATTGCAGGCAGAGGCGGCCCTAGGTAATTTTCAACGATAAGCAAACAGTATTTTGGCGCCCCCCCCCCCCCCAACCAATCATTGATATATATTTTCTGTTCGTCGTGGGAGTTCTGTGTGCCATATTTGGTTCAATTCCATCACTGGTGGAGTTCAGAATGCTCTTTGATTGTAGGTGAACTATACATCCCAGTAACTACACTTGCTGCACTTGCTCCCTTGCCTGGCCCGCTTTGGGTCCAGAGGCGTGCCTGAAGACCCCCGGCGTGTGCACCGAAAGTCACCTCTTCTCCTGACTTTCTTCTCAGCCATTGGGACCAAGAGAGAGAGAGTGGAGATGGCCAACTTTCCTGAAGGTAGGCGCAAAAACAAAGGAGGGAGCGGAGGTGGGATACCTCAGGCGGAGCGTCTCTCTCTCTCTCTCTCTCTCTCTCTCTCTCTCTCTCTCTCTCCCTTGGTCCCAATGGCTGAAGAGAAAGTCAGGAGAAGAGGCGACTTTTGGTGCGCACACTGGGGTCTTCAGACACGCGTCCAGACCGGAAGCGGGCCAGGCGCGACGGCTCCGCCCTTGGCCCACCCGCGGATCGGGGAGAGGAGAGGAGGCGACTGGAGCGCCGGGGGATTGGGAAAGGGAGCTGGTCATGGAGAAGGGATCGAACGCAGTGAACGATTGAGCGCCGGCTCTGGTCGCGCACCCGGTGGCCGGTGGAGCAGGAACGAGAGGGGCTAGGCGAGGCTCAAGGGCCCGGCCCCTTTGGGAAGAGGATTGCCTGGCAGCGAGGCAAGAAAGCCGAGGCTCCCCCCGGACTGCTAGGGCTGTTGTGAGCTGAGGGGGCGCTCCTCAAGTGGCGGTCGAGGGGCATTTACAGAGGCACCTCTGCGCCCCTGGCAAAAAAAAAGTGTTCTGCGACCGCTTACTTCGCGTAATGGACGAGCCGCCCCTAGGTTGTAGTCAGGGGCGGTTCATCCATTACGCAAAGTAAGCGGTCGCAGTACACTTTTTTTTTTGCCAGGGGCACAGAGGTGCCTCTGTAAATGCCCCTCGACCACCACTTGAGGAGTGCCCCCCTCGGCTCACAACAGTCCTAGCAGTCCGGGGGGAGCCTCAGCAACCTATTACACAAAATAAGCATTTGCAGTATAGTTGATTGTGCCCAGGGCACTCTTGAGGCGCTCTTGGGGGAAAATAGACCTTGACATATGCGAGTTGTAGTTACTGGGATGTATAGTTTACCTACAATCAAAGAGGCATTCTGAACTTCACCAATGATGGAATTGAACCAAATATGGCACACAGAACTCCCACGACGAACAGAAAATATATATCAATAATTGGTTGGGGGGGGGGCAAAATACTGTTTGCTTACATTGAAAATTACCTAGTGCCACCTCTGACTACAACTTCATCATGTGGAGTCAGTCCACAAACCCCTACTGTGGTGTTCAGTTGCTGATCAATTCCTGAATAGGAAAGGTTTAAGTGAGAGGCAGTGGGCAGGGTCAAGCAAATTCCACACCAATGGAGAGGAAAGGAACACTGGATGTGGTGCTCACTATAACCTGCAATGTCCTTGAGGGAGGGGCTTTTGGTGGCTCCTCAGCACTGGTGGTTTACAGCTGTTTGTGGAGGTGGGAAGTTGTCTGTGTAAATGGACACTCCACCACATACACAATTTTCATTTTTATTGTGTGTATAGATTATTTTATTTTATATTCATTTATTATTTTATTTTATTTTGCAAAGAAAAGTCGGAGCCAAACTGAGTTTTTTACTGATCTCATTACTTGTTGTTGTTGTTGTTGTTTTATTTTCTCCCCCTCATTCATATGCGAGGCATTAATACGCAAATTGGCCAAGTGTGAAAAAGGAACAGCTGCAGCAAAAAAAAAAAAAAATCATTTAAAAAATTCAGAAAAAAAATTAAGAAAAAAAAACCCAGATGGAAAATATTGGCGAAATTTGAGACAGACAGGTGGCTTCATTAATTATTTATTTATGCAAATCTTATGCAAAGAAAAAAAAGCATGATCCCAGCAATGGCATTGTGACCAAAGCTAATATTATATTATTATTATTATGAAATGATATTATATTCCGAGTAGGGTTGTTCTACTCGGACAACGAGGAGTCGCCTAATAATAATAATATTATATAATATAATAAGTATATTATATTGTATATATTATTCTATTCTATTATTATTTAGTATACTATGTTGCTGTGACCCAGTCTGTGTATATAATAATAATAATAATAATAATAATAAATATATGTGTTGTGTGTGTGTATATATGTGTGTATTTATATTTATGTGTGTGTGTGTGTATATATATACACACATATATATACATAAATATATACATAAATATATATACAGCA